>NC_087210.1:29244662-29344662 GCF_015104395.2 Macrobrachium nipponense
TGAGCGAGTTTGATTTAGTTTCCATAATGTATGCTCATCTTTGTTTGAGCGAGTTTGATTATAGTTTACATATCTGTATGCATTGGATTATACACAATGCCGTTAGGTTACCCCGTGTTTTTGTTACCTTCTGAATGAAAACCGGAACAAACACAAACAAACTTCGAAGGCCACTTCCCGGAAGGAAGGGCCGAAGGTCGGAAGCCTTACAGGTTTTGCCGAGTCAGCAATTTTGTGTTGCTTGACTTCTCTCTCTTTCGAACCGAATTCTATCCATGAAAGCTCTTGACATTCATACCAGGTGTTCAAGACCTTATAGAAGAAATGTCTTCTTACAAGGGGGGTGGGGGTTATTCAGGCGGTGGATGTTGGGGAATTTATTGCTCCCGAAAGCAACGACAGATAGTAACCAAAGATCGACGGACGGGAAATGAGGAAGCACTAGAATTGTCCGAAGGAAGGTTTTTGATGACTATAGGTTATTTATACACTTTGACGTATATTCTTCATGTAATGATTGCCTACGGGGCATATATGATTAAATGTCTTTATATACGAAAATATTTAGTTCTGGAAAAACTTCTCGTTTACGTGCGGTGGTGTAGATGCTCTTTTTATATTGTTTTTGTATCATGAATAAGAATTATGCCTGGATTAGCTAGAGTGTGCGGTAATTTACCTAAAATATACTGCTGTTATGAAAATGCAACGGCATAAAACACATTGACACGTTTTCTGTAATCCACCTAAATGGTAACCGATATTTCTAGATTCATTTCTACTCAAGATGTTAAATGAGTGTGTTAATTGAATTTAGCATCGTGAGTCTCTCTCTCTCTCTCTCTCTCTCTCTCTCTCTCTCTCTCTCTCCTGGAGGCTTGAAGTTACCGAGATATCAGAATGAAATGGGAAATTAAATTGAACTTGCAATGAGATAGGGAGGAAAGGAAAATTTTAAAAATGAACCAAGTATTTTATGTTTTCACCCTCTTCTTTAAAAGCTGGGCCTGTCACTTTTACATTTTGTTGTTAGAGGGAGTAATGCTAGCGTGTGTGTGAGTATTGGAAGCATAGTTTGTACAGAAAAAAAGATTTTTGTTGGAAAAACGCGATACATGCGTGCTTATAGACACAGTTTCTTAAATAATATAATAAGTCTCCTTCTGTATTTTTTAACACACACACACATTCTTAGATAATCGTAAAATCCAAGTGGATCTTGTTTGCCTGCCTTGGATGGGGAGGGGTAGCATGGGATTGGTAGGATATGGGAAACATGACACAGCCATCCTCCCCCTGAAAACCTGTTAGTCCGCTCCTGGTGGGTGTCTGGTAGTTACGGGATCGGGGGGGTAGAGGAGACATGACGGGCAGCGCTGGGTTCAAGCAAGCGTGTAGTGCGCACCATCCAGTTCGTGTTGTGTGTGTGTGCGTGTATATATCTATATATATATATATATATATATATATATATATATATATATAAATTTAAATCACAGTAGATGCTCGTGTTTGTGTGTGTGTGTGTGTGTATGTGTAAGTATATATATGATATAGTATATATAATATATATATATATATAATATATATATATATATAAAATTTAAATCAACAGTAGATGCAACGTGACTTAAGTTATTATAAGAAATACCACAAGGCTTTGGTATTGGACTTTATACTGCCTATACATTTTACTGTTGGTATTCACTAATATATATATATATATATATATATATATATATATATAATATATATATATATATATATATATATATTTCACACACACACACCTACTGATGATGCGTCTCCTGTCAGATCTCGAATGTCCGTGATTCGAGTTATCATTTTGAAAGAACCAAATGAATCTATGTGAACTCTTTTGCAATTCATCATAACCCAGGGATTTCAGATTAAGGAGTTATTACCGATAAATGTCATTAAGCAGTACCACTTAAAAGTATTTTTCAGTGATGATGATATTTATTGAGAACTAGCTGGAAGGACTAATTCTTAAATCGAGCTTTGACAAGTAATAGTTTTTTTGAAAATGGATGACAGAGAATATGTTAATAGGAATAAAGACCATGGGTGTCAATTATGCAGATATACGAGTTAATATAATTCAGAACAATAAATGTTGAATAAAAGCGGTATTGGAGTCTCTTATCAAAATCAGCATTGCATACTATTAAGAAGATATTCATAGATTTACAAATAGAAGAATGAAATACCCCGTTGACTGTGAGGGGGACTTACACAGAATGTGAAATGCTGATAGTTCAGACCCCAAATCGAAGCAGGATCTACATTGCAATAGACTTTATGGCGGATGGTCTTTAATTATAGTCATGAATTTTGAGAAAAGCTAAACCATTTGCACCAATTTCACATGGATAAGTTTCTTCGGCTGCATAATAGTTAAGCTAAAATAACAGAAGCTGCTGCATTATGTACTGAAGTAATTGGTTTTGAATCCTTGTTTCTGTAAGTCTTCACCTTAAAACATCTGTTTCGGGGCATAACGCTGAAGCTGAAGAATGTAAAAGAAAGGTAGTATGCATAGGTATGGAAGTTCAACGTCTGGAGGCTTTTTCTTCAAACTATATCTGTCTGATTTATCTCACAGATAATTAGATATCCGGCACTTCGGGATGCAATAGAAAATTTAGTACAAAGACCAAACGCTGGGACCTATGAGGCCATTCAGCGCTGTAAGGGAAATGGAAAGTAAATTGGTTTTAATGATGTATGCAACAGGGGAAAACTAACAAAAAATTGTTCGGATATGGTGGAAAATAAGATGGAAGTGAGAATATCAACGGTGATACAGTGAAATGAATGAAAGGGTTAGCAGCTAGGGGCCGAAGGGAAGCTGCAAAGAACCTTAAGTAATGCCTACAGTCCCCCGCATTAGGAGATGCACTGAAGATATTCGTTACCTCCATAAGGAGTTTTTGAATTTAATGTTGCAGTAGTGGTGCCATTATAGCGATAGCGCCTCATTGGCGTGATCGGTATGGTCTTGGCCAGCCACCTCGGTGGTAGCGAGTTCGATTCTCGGTCATTCCATTGAGGAGTTAGAGATGTGTACTTCTTGTGATAGGATGACGTCATAAGCGGGGAAACGATGGAAGTAGATCTGGCAACAAACAGTGGTACCAGATGAGGTTGTATACCAGTGTTTTTACTCTGCTCACAAGGCAAAGACCGGCAGACAATTGTTAATTGGTAACAATTTTTGTCCGGCGGACAATGTTCGGACGCACCTTTAGATTTTCAAGTCATCATGCTGAAAACAGTGGCATGCCGACGTTATGGTGGTGATATCTCTAATGCATGTGATATGTAATATAAAAGAATAGTTTCTTGGTAGAACTTCATGATCCTTTCCTATCGTTGCACTCAAGCTCACTCTCTTAGCGCCTCAGCGGCGTGGTTGGTATGGTATTAGCGTCCCACCCTCTGGTGGTTCGCGGGTTGATTCTCGCCATTCCATTTGAGGAGTGAGAGATGTGTACTTCTGGTGATGGAAGTTCACTCTCGAAGTTGTTCGGAATTCACATAAAGCCGTTGGTCCCGTTGCTGAATAATCACTGGTTCCATGCAACGTAAAAGCACCATACAAACAAACAAATCAAGCTCACTCTCAAACAGTTACGCAACGGAAGCGGTAATTCTGTTTCTGTAGGGCCCCTGTGCACTGCAGAGATTTATAGTGTTTAATAACCAGAGTAATTTATATGTGCCCTTCAGGAAATTACGAGGCGGCCTGTTCCGTTTTCTTGTATTTTCAAACCTTTAGTCTCGACTAATGAGAACGTTAGTTGACACTTCGTCTGAAGTGAAGATCTTATCCGTAGAGACTCGTGTATATGAATATGCATTACATTCGTACCGTACAATAATTACCACGGGTATATACTAGTACATGTATTATACTTATGTAAGGACACATTTGCATACAAAACTACTCTTGCGTGATTTTTCAATTTCAATAGTGCATGCATGTAAAAAAAAAAAAAAAAAACTACAAGTGTGGGTTCTCATAGTACTTTTGATATAATGACACAATATTGCACCTAAAGCCATATTACATAATTATGAAGTTCCGTCAGTTATTTGGATGGATCCCGGTGAGTGTTTTACTTATACTTTTCTTATTCAGTGATAATGAGAAGAAAGTAAACATCCCGTTAACTGTGAGAGCGGTGAATCTTTCTAAATATGAATGATGTAATCTTCTTTGCGTTACCAGACACGGTTTACTTCCAAATCTTATTTGCGTTACCAGACACGGTTTACTTCCATATTTATTGTTTTCTTTGTTAAACTTTTGATCCTGAATGAATTATTTATTATTTCACAAATAATTTACATGATACACACACATGTACATTTATATATAAAATGTGTGCGAGCATATGAAGAAAAATGTTTTGATATGATGATGATGATTATCAGTAGTAGTAAGTATGAATATGGGAAAAAAATACTCGGTAGTTGGACATAAGTGTCAATAGTCAGTAATTACAAGACAAGTGAGAATAATGGAAATGCCCTGTATATAATTGGAGGTAATTGAAAGAGCTCATCCCCACTAGTCTTTATTGTGGCTTTTTTTCTACAACGTGCGTGAAAATAAGCGTCCAGAACACATTTTGTAATTGGAAAAGTTAATTCTGAAGGTGTACATTTGACTTAAGGGACTGTCATAAAAGATGGGAGTAAGGCACTCAAGAAGTAATACAGCACCAATTAAAACAGACGCACCTTGTAGTTGTTCCTGTTCTTGTTGTGGATGGTATTGTTGTTACGGAAATGTTGTAACTGTGTTTGTATGTGCTCTTGTTCATAGTGATAAGATTATATATATATATATATATGTATATATATATATATATATATATATATATATATATATATTAGTATAATCGTCCTGACTTATGAATTATACAGGCACATGTACTCTGAAAATATCTTGTCTTGGCAATAAAGACGAAACCGGCCCTGATTTCAATTTTCTTGTGGTACATATGCATGCATAATGTATGTATGTATGCATACATACATACCCGTATGCAGATAAATATGTGTGCTAGGAATTTTATAAGTGTAATGGGGATATGGTGGGAGAAAATCTATTCCTTGACGGTTTTTGCATCCGGGAACTTGAATGGCTTTTCCTTTTGATGATTGCTTTGATGGGCGTCAAGATGAGCACTTCGGTTCGGTTCCCAGTTGAGCACTATCTGCATGTAACATTTATTTCACTAAACACACTATTACCTGCTTCATTTTCACATACTGATTTACACTATAAGAATGCGTTCCTGTAAAATGAATTATGCATACTCTTGGAAAGAATATATTCCATTTTTTATTCAACTATAAAGCAAGGAACTTATTAATATATCAGGAATTAAAATCAGGAACATTACTGTAACTTAGGAACTCTAATTCACCGCCCTATATTTTTCCACTTTTTTTTTTTTTTCACTTGTCAGCTACGTGAATATATAACTGATGTGACCCTCTTGACTAATCAGTGCATTTGCACACGTTTTTAATTTACTATTAAAATGATTCACAATAAATAAGATTTGATAAATAAAAAAAAAATTGTAATCGATTGATTTTTCATAATTACATATTGTTACAAACTTAAACTTTGATGAGCTATGCATGTTAATAAATACTAACGAACTATTTCATTACGGTAAATAAAAGAAATAAATATTTATACATGTCCAATAACGCAAATAAATTATATAGAATTTAGGTAAACGTTATAATAGTTTACATAAAGCAAAATATTAAGCGTTACCACATACACGCGACCCATTCAGTCGTTTATTTTTCAGTTAAACCAGTTTTTCTATCGATTCCAGCGGAGATTTGACTTTCATAGGCATTCCTCTAGGAGATTTAGCTGTCATTTCTCTTGGAGATTTAGCTGTCATTTCTCTTGGACATTTATCTGTCATTTCTCTTGGACTTTTAGCTGTCATTTCTCTTGGAGATTTATCTGTCATTTCTCTTGGAGATTTATCTGTCATTTCTCTTGGAGATTTATCTGTCATTTCTCTTGGAGATTTACCTGTCATTTCTCTTGGAGATTTAGCTGGCATTTCTCTTGGAGATTTATCTGTCATTTCTCTTGGACATTTAGCTGGCATTTCTCTTGGAGATTTAGCTTCCGATTGTGCCGTTTTCTTGATCCTCGACTTGATGTCTTGACACACGCAGAAGTTCTCAATGAGGGCGAGATGAGTCAGCATCTCGTCTCCTTCTGGGCAAGCCATGATGAAAGCTTGTAGGGCGGAGCATGCCGCCCTCACCTGCCGCCCATTGGGCGGTAAGAAGGCCGACACAGCCTCTTCGTCGCCGTCCGAAGTTTCGTCGTCACTGTAGAGGGCTCCCTTGCCCTTTCCAGAAATTCGGAGTTTGTTTCTTTGAGTCGTTGTATCCAAATTTTGTATTTTGCTTTCGTCTGCCGCTTCTACACTTTCTTTAGAAGCTTCCATGTCATGTCCCGTTCTCCTGGTCCCATCAGTGATAATTTCCTGCTCAATGTTGGCCAGGATTTCCTCCTCTGTAGAATATATTCTGGTATTGATTTCGTCTTCGGCAGATACCCAATCTTCGAAAGCTTTAAGAGCAATTCCGCATTGCCCAACGAAATCTTCGGTTGATATTTTTTCAGATAAATCCTCCGCGATTTCCTTTGGAAATACGTCTCCTTCGGGAGACATACAACAGGCCTTGAACGACCTACGGATGGAAGAGGATTCAACGGCCGCCCATACCCTCCTTAGGATGTACATTGCGTCTAAAATAGACACCTGAAATTCTGCTATGTCTTTACTTGATCGAAACCAGGTATCTAGAAGGTTAAGTTTATACTGGGTTCGAATTTCGCGGGAAAGTTTACCTTCAATAGGATGTGATTTGTAGGCAATGTGTCCAGGTAAATTAATGACCTCCATAGACTTGAATTTTGCTGCGGGTGGTAGAAGCTGTTGCATCATACTGTCCAATATGAGGGCAATTCTTCTGTTTGACCTAAAAAATCTGTCATCTTGTTGTTTTATCCAGTTGGTAAATATTTCCGGCGTAAGGGATGATGATGGCAAGGGGTCTCTGCTATACATGTAAGCTGTGGGCAGTGTTTTAACAGATTTTCTCGTCTTCTTTAGGTTTGTCCGGCCCGTCACCAGTATCGGCAGTTTTTCACTCCCAGTCATATTGCTTATGAAGAGAACAGTCACAATTTTCTTTGGGTTTTTGTCAAGTTTAGCTTTCTTTTGTTTTGTCCTGTGAGCTTCTGTCACGACTCCTTTCTTGACACGATGGTTTTCTGCTCTCTTGTGAATGGACTTTGTCGCGCTCGTTATTTTCTCCTCAAGCTTCGTTTTCATCCTGTGGACCAGACTATCGTCGTCTCCCTCCATCACTCTCACGTCTCTCCCGTGGATTCTCATAAATTTTTCCCTCCTCGTGTATGGGACGTCCTCCGCCTCTCGTTGCTTCCAGTTGAAAGATTCTCCTATCTCCGGGTTGCTCCTCCTCCGCTGTCTGCTGAGGGGAACATTTCTGTCCACAGCCAGTCTGTTGCTGTCTCTTATCCAGACATCTGCCGAGGTTTTGTGTCCATTCGCCGATGCATCTTCTTTGTCACCGCCACTCTCTCTCCTCCCTTTTGTCTTGTCTTTCCCGTGCTTGACGGAGGACCTGAAAGCCCGACAGCTTTCGGGAAGATAATTGTAATAGAAAGAGATCTTGCCTGCGTTGAAGATGTCGTCTGGCGCGTAGCGGGACTGAAGGGAGGTAGACCATGCCAATGGCCCACTAGTGGGTATGGCCCAGCTCCCCTTCCCCCTGGCTTGGGCTTCTTGGCTGACTTCCTGAACCGTTTGTGCAACTATCACGTCTTCCACCACCCCGTCGCTGCAGCGAGAGGTCGTAGTCGTCGTCATCGTCATCGTCGTCGTCATCCGGGAAGCAGAAAGAAACGTAGGGGGTCAGATGGACAATGACCTGATTGAGTGTTCGTTGGGATGTTGCTTTTATTGCTCTCATTTCATATCTCCACTTTCTTTGGACATTTTTTTTTTCACAATTTCTCACCCAAACACAATTTTATATTCAACATTGTCATTAATATGGATATGTAAACCAAGTACATATTTCCTTGTCCATACATGTCCACATACATCTTACACTCACAAATACGCTCACACTATGCATATATATATATATATATATATATATATATATATATATATATATATATATATATATGCTGCTTAATTATTTTCATAATACTGAAAATTTAGACTGGCTCAATAATTTCTACATTTTCTGCTGAGTTTACTGGAAACTCTAGGTCTAGGGTAACAACAATTAGACAAAAAACTAGTTAATAGTTTGAGCCTTTTGTAAAAACTATATGATATATATATATATATATATATATATATATATATATATATATATATATATATATATGTGTGTGTGTGTGTGTGTGTGTGTGTGTGTTAATCATAGTTTTTACATGCTCAAATTATTTACTAGTCTTTTTTTTCTAATGGTTACCCTAGAGGGTAAACTCAGGAGAAAATGTAGAAATTATTGAACCAGTCTAAATTTTCAGTATTATGAAAATAATTGAACAGCATTACCCCTTTTGTGGTATGTTGACTGAGTTGATATCTGCATACATAAAGATTTATTATATAAATTTCTGACTGCAAGAGCAGCAGGTACATTTTTGCAGAAGTGGCAACGAGAATCTGGTAAAATGACTTTATTCATTGAATTTATGACGAATGTAGTGGGAATAAGTTTGTGTGTGCATTTTTTGTTATCTAGTCGGCGGTGATGACTACTTTAGTTGAGTAAATTAATTATTATCAATCACTGTTCCATTCGAAAACTAATTCCTTGCATCCAACGAGAGGCTCTCTCTCTCTCTCTCTCTCTCTCTCTCTCTCTCTCTCTCTCTCTCTCTCTCTCTCTCTCTCTCTCTCTCCGTCTCCTCTCTCTCTCTCCTTCTCTCTCTCCCTCTCTCCATAATTCCACCCTCTGTTGGTGCCATTGATGTCTTACACCCACAGTGATTTTTACCAGTTAGTAATAAGTTAAGTATGTCTTAGTTTTACCAGACCTTTGTGCTGATTAACAGCTTTCCTAGGGCTGGCCCGAAGGATTAGATATTTTTTACGTGGCTAGGAACCAGTTGGTTACCTAGCTTATTGTGGGATCCGAACCACACTATATCGAGAAATGAATTTCTATCACCAGAAATAAATTCTTCAGATTCCGCGTTGGCCGAGCCGAGAATCGAACTTCGGACCACCGGAGTGGCAGCCTAGCGCGAAAACCACTCGTCCAACGAGGAACCTCCAGATAGTAGTAATAAGTTGTCGTTTTTAGATGGTCAGGCACACAGAAATAGAGGTAAATTTTGAGACTTCTGTTTATTGGAAAATTACTTTTACTGGCTTGGGATCGAATTATTTCAGTTTTTCACCAAAGTTGATATATATATATATATATATATATATATATATATATATATATATATATATATATATAAATATATCTATATATGCGTATGTCGTATATTGTTTTTATGAGCGAGCTTAGTAAATTTTATGTAAGAATTTAATTGAAGTAAATTCCTTAATATTAGATAAGAATGTATTTATTGAAAATAGGCCAAATCCAGCAAACAGGCCTTCTCATATAACCGATGCGGTTTCTAGTTGCAGACTTGAGGAAAACACTAGAATCGTAGAGGAAACATAATGTAGGATTTTAGTACCAAGACGTAAGTTCCTCGCTGGATGAGTAGTTTTCGCGCTCGGCTGCCAATCCGGTGGTCCGAAGTTCGAATCCCGGCTCGACCAACGCGGAATCAGAGGAATTTAATTCTGGTGAAAGAAATTCATTTCTCGATATAGTGTGGTTCGGATCCCACAATAAGCTGTAGGTCCCGTTGCTAGGTGACCAGTTGGTTCCTAGCCACGTAAAAATATCTAATCCTTCGGGCCAGCCCTAGGAGAGCTGTTAATCAGTTCAGTGGTCTGGTTAAACTAAGGTATACTTAAGTACGAAGACATCAAATAGGTGATTATTAATTCAAGTGTTTGTACTCAAAAGGCCTTATTTTCTTTCGCGTGGTATCCGGCATTGGGGGTTGGGGTTAGCTAATGCCATTAGTGCACCTAACGTGGTGTACTGTAGGAATTACTTAAGGTTCTTTGCAGCGGTCCCTCGGCCCCTAGCTACAACCCATGTCATTCCTTGTACTGTACCTCCGTTCTTATTATCTTTCTTACATCTTACTTTCCACCGTTTCATAACATTTGTTTCATTGTGGAATTGCAACGTTATCTTCCTGTTACATCTTTCAAAAACCTTCTTTACTGTTTCCGTTTCAGTGCTGAATGACCTCATAGTTCCCAGCCCTTGGCCTTTGGCCTTAATTTTATACCGCGATTTCAATTAGCGTCTTCGCTGAAGTGATGAGAAAGTAATACACGGTGTTTGTAATCACTTCCAATTTTGACTTTTTAAAGAAATCTGTGATGATTCCGCAAATTGCTCTCTCTCTCTCTCTCTCTCTCTCTCTCTCTCTCTTATCTCTCTTCCTCTCCTCTCTCTCTCTCTCCTTCCTCTTTCTCTCTCTCTCTCAAAACTTTGAGGGTACTTATGCGAAAAACTATTTTCACAGATACCCAGTCTTCATTATTTTAAAACGCAACTGTTGGATCTTTCCAGTCTCTGCTCAATACTTTTTTGACTTTCCCTTCTTTTTTTTCTTTTTTTTTTTTTTTCAGGTCTAAACTAGATAATGAAATAGACTTGGTCGTTCCGTCGGCCTTTATATTGGCATAAAAACTGGAAATAATGTTTAAAAAAAACAGGGCTTAGGATTTTGTGATATTAGTAATTTCAAGTACGTTTTGCCTTGATAATGGAACGGGAGAATTCCGGTAGCGATAACAGACCGTAGGTGGAAATCATAATTCATAAATGCTGTAGAATTGTTGTTTTGTTAATTGTATTTATTCAGTCGCATTAGATATTCGATATCATTTTAAGAAGGGAGAGTTGGGTGAACGAACAGTCCGTTCAAAATCCAATTTATACTCTTGAGATCCTGGGGCAAGGCTTGGGCTACTGTTTTTCTTTGAGTTACTCCTGTGAATCAGCCATGTGCATTTTCCCTCCGTCCTTATACTTAGCCGTTTTCATTTTCTTGATTCCGTTGATCTTCACTGCATTATTATTGCAACATTCACTATTAAATTTTTATTCTTACATACGCTGTCGAACTTTCTCTTCATTATTCACGACTTATCTATTTTATTAGGATTCAATACTACCGACGGCAATCATTCATGACCGCTTTTCCTTACACAAACTTACACATTTCCTACAATTTTCTCACTATTCCATTAACAAAACTATTAATCAACCTTGGATACAAAGCACAAAACGATCCGAGACCTTCATTTATATTTGGATATTTTTCGTCTACTTATTTCAGCGCAAATTTTACTTTCAGCGTGAAAATATTAACGTCTCTTCTTACAAGCTGTCTTGAAACCATATACTAATCCATGACATGTCGAAATTGCATCACTGTCGATTCTCTCTTAACCATTTTTCAGGCCCATGTTTGTTGCCACTTGCACCTTTTAATCTCATTTTTCAAATCTCCAACACTTTTTCACAACAATATTGTGTCATCAACATTTGAATACAGACCAGGTTGAGCTTTCTTACGCAATAGAGTAATTGTTCTCACCCAATCCTTTGTGAACTTCCCTCATCCACACATATTACGCACAAAGGTCAACCATTTTATTACACAGTCACCGATTAGATCTTGGCACCATTTTAGCCTTCATGTTCCCAGTTCTCTCCTTGAAGTACTTAACAATCAATCATGCCGGCCTTCTTCCAGTAAATGAACCTATTCTGCTTTTAAGATCATTTTGATATGTCTTCAATCAATTATAGTCAGAATGTCGTAAGGATAATCACCTAAGCAATGCTGGACTGCATTATCCTCAGACAGCGTCGCAACATTTGCAGCGTTTGCTCAGAAATCCTGTCTCTGCTTTCACTTCCTTTGCTCGATTTTCCTTTTGAAATTTCGCTACTTCCAACCTTTTATCTTTTTCACTTTGTTCATGCTTACTTTATGAATCCTCCTCACACGACCTTCGTTGCCTGTGTTGCAATTGCACAGAATCAGTCGCGAACTCGTGCTTTTTACGTTATGCGGAACAAACCCTCAGTCTTTACATTCTCACCCTACCTTGTGTATCTAAAACTACCTTCAGTTTCCATTTTTTACACGAGCCGGGAAATGATCAGGTTTATCATTCGTCATAACGTTCGTTAATGATATGAAAGCCAACTGTTACGACATACTAGCAGTAGGAATCAAAACTTAATTTTTTCTAACTTTAATTATATATATACATATATAAAATATATATATATTATATATATATATATATATATAATATATAATATATTATTATATACACATATATAATTTGAATATCCTGACAACGCCCCGCCACGGTTAACTAACTGTACTCATTGTACTTTCATAAGCCGCCATAAGCAAGGCTGATTTTCTTGGAAGTCAGCTGTGAAAATTCGCTTCGGTCATGGATCGAAATCGGGGTTCTTGGTAAGGGAAGGTGTATATATATATATATATATATATATATATATATATATATATATATATATATATATATATATAGTGTGTATGTGTGTGTATGTATTTGTTTGTTTGTTTATTTATTTATTTAAGACTACAAGGATCTCTCTCTCTCTCTCTCTCTCTCTCTCTCTCTCTCTCTCTCTCTCTCTCTCTCTTTCTCCTCTCGTCTCTCTCTCTCTCTCTCTCTCTATATATATATATATATATATATATATATATATATATATATATATATATATATAAGTGAGTGTGTGTCACGGGTCTTGTGCATATACTTGAAATCGCTATACAATAATTAAAATTTCATCAGTTTAGGTTGTCTCTAATTGGAGGCAGTAAACGTTCATCAGTAACGAAGCATTTATTTCTAAATATAACGAAATTTGTGGATATTAGCTTATGCGCCGTCGTTCCGCCTGGTACACATTCATTCGTACGTATTGCGATGACTAACAACCTCGCGAGTTGCTGGAACGAATTTCACGCGTTCCCCTGGTGAAAAAAAAAAAAAAGGGGGGGGGGTGGTGGGGGGGCGGTAGGCTGTGGAAAGAGTCTGGAGCTAATGACAATAGGATCTATGTAAACAGCCCAAATTTCTGTCACATCACTGACTCAAGTATAAAATTTGCTCTGCAGTCGATGCATGAGAATGTGACACGTGTTTCCCGTGGCAGACACGCAAAATCGACCCATTTTGAGCCAACATTTTAGTGATCAATAAGAGGGGAAATATTGAGCCCAGCCGTTTTCTTTGGTGGCGCTGTTCTGTCTCGCTGACTCGAGTTGATCATAGAAAACAAAATCGCACTCGTGTAGCGCTATCCACCAACAAGCATATTTTTGTTTGTCAGAATGAAATTATAGTACTTTTTATTCTTATTTTCCTGTTTAGGCTCTGTTTCATATATATATATTCACTTAGGCAGCAGATCTCACTTTCTAAAGACCAGGAATGAGCGTTAAAGGAATTTTTTTTCAGCACTGTTTACATTCGAGAATGTCCTGGTCTCGTGATCGCTTTATCGAATATGCTATGTTTTTCGCAAATGGCAAAGATTTGTAGTCTGGTATTTTGTTCTTCAGAATTAATACGGTTGTTTCTCTTTACGACACAGAATAATATGATCAGACACATGAAATTTCTTTCGTAAGGATGAAGTGTTGCCTGGGTTGTTTGGTTTTTCGATATTTTGCAAATCATTCTCTGCGGGCAATAGTAACGATTAAAGCTTGCACAGAAAGCCATTTATAACACCAGCATAAGGTTGTGGGTATTGTAGAGCACATGGTTTGCCGGTAAAGCATACAGGGACCAGATATTCATTGTCGATACATGAGAGAAACGTTATCAAAGAAAGGCACAGGGAAAGAGGGGAAAGATGGCTTTGTGTACAAGCTGGCCACAGACTGCATATTTTCCTAAATCACACCAAAGGCGGCTTGCCTGAAACTTCACGAGTTGTACTTACGTGTAGCAGTTGGATGGAGCCTTTATATGTTGTGGAAGCTGCTCAAAAAATTGGCGAAATTCTTCAAACTCCTTGTCTGCCATCTTGAATGGAGATTTGTGTATAGACTCGCTGTAGCACGGGGTTGCTTATTGTTCCCACTTCGCTTCCAGATCGCTCAGCTAGTCGCTGAGCCAAACTACACCCCTCCGGATGTTACAGTTGGCTCTTTTCTTTATCGTTCCTTTTTATAGCACGAATTAAACTTTATCGTAGAATTTTATTCTTATCACCGTTTGTGTTCTGGCACATATAATAACTAGCGTTTTGCTGTTTTGAGAATCATGTAATATTTTCTGAGAAAATAAAAATGTTAATTTTTCCGCACTGATCACACCGTATGGCAACACCGTGGTGGAGAAATGCTGGAATCGATAGCCAACATAAAATCATTTAAATACTGCTAAAACTTGCGTAATTTCAGCAGCACGTTCTGCATTCATTATCCTGAAAAGTAAATCCAAGCCACTTATCAATTACACTGTATTTCGTTTACTTTGCCAGACAAAATATATAAACGAACCAGACACAGTACTTGGAAATGCTGACCAAGCAGTTTGCCAACAGTTCCGTGTGTATTTTTCCTTCTTTTTGTTTTAGTTACTGTTCTCCAAGTAATGCGTTTGCTTCATGTCCGTGCATTGTCCTTAGAGCGTTCTTGTCATTAGCGTTTTGATCCGCATGTTTTAGTCACCGCTACCTGGGTCAGTGTTTTTGTCAGAAACGTTTTAGTCATAGTGTTTTGTGTGTGTGTTTTATATCAGTATTATATTTGTCACAATTTCTTTATATAATGTTTTTTGTATTCTGTACACAGTCAATGACAGGTCCTGAAATGTTACGTGTAAAATACCTTCACTTTAAGTCAACGTTATATAATTTATTTGCGTACCGGACTGTTTTTGTATCGCCATTCATCTCCGCTACATGATACGATTTTTAAAATCTATCAGTATTATTAGTCGTCGTTGTTAATATCATTATTCTTCGAACGTTCTGTAACGTAATATGATTGGCTACAAAAACAATACGCTACATTAAATTGAATGTCGATCACTTCCGTATAATTAAATGCTTACATTTTAAGTACAGTGAGAACTTAGATTATTTGGGCAAATTCTAATGAAAGATATTCAGCAATTTTTAGAACGAATAGTGAACGAAGTATAATAAGTTTTTAAAGTTCTTTGTATTAGAGAAAATATTTTTAATTGGAGTGGCTTTCGGAAATGTTTATTCTCTCTCTCTCTCTCTCTCTCTCTCTCTCTCTCTCTCATGCGTCGCTGTTGACCATGGTAGCTGGGATGCCAATTTGTGCTATCAGTTTAGTCAGTCAGTATATCACTGTCACACACTTTAGCGGAAAACGAGCACAAAACAACGACCGATAACCATTTGTCGGCAGTATGCTATAGAATGTTTGTTGCAGACGTGACTAATGTTGGTGCGACGAACATACACTATATTTTACATATATATATATATATATATATATATATATATATATATATATATATATATATATATATAAAGGTTTTTGCCACGAAGGAAAAAATGAAAAAGCGAGATAGCCGAGTACTTTCGGTCTTGTTCCTAAAGGGTCGGAACAAGACCGAAAGTACCCTGCTATCTCGCTTTTTCATTTTTTCCTTCGTGGCAAAAACCTTTATTTATACATAGCATCACGTTTCATATACTTCGTGAATAAAGTTATTCACATATATATATATATATTATATATATACACACACACATATACATACATACATATATATATACATAATATATATATATATATATATATATATATATATATATATATTTATATATATATTATATATATATATATATATATATATATATATATATCTATATCTATATATATATCTATATATATCTATATATATATATATATGTATATATATATATATATATATATATATATATATATATGTTTATATATAAGAAAGAGTGTGTGTGTGTGTGTGTGTTGTAGTGCGTTGGAAGAGTATCAGTCTAGATTTTCTTCCTTTGACGTTGGTTTATGAACTTTGTTCTAAGTATTTATAAAAAGCCCCTTAGTGATCTGGTTTTTTCATTGATGATAGCTGCTGTTAATTTTGTGTGTATTTTCGAGGGTTTCGTTTTATTAATGCCAAGATAAAGAATTAAACATATTTTTTCTTATGTTGCAAACACATTCATGGCGTGTAAGTCATGTTTCATGTCTTTTGTCTATGACGTTGTTTGTTATGATCGATATGCATTCGGTGTTTCAGAATTTATATTTTTATATTTCCCTAATAATTTGATGGTATTCAAGGGTGGACCCTAATAATTTGATGGTATTCAAGGGTGGATGAACGGCTAATCTCTCTCCTCTCTCTCTCTCTCTCTCTCTCTCTCTCTCTCTCATTCTCTCTCTCTCCTCTCTCTCTCTCTCTCTCTCTCTCTCTCTCTCTCTCTCTCATAGACACACACGCGCATGCGCACAAACTAAGTAGGTTTCCTTGCAAAAGGTGGCGAAGACCTGCAGTGACGTAGTTGGAAAGTTTTATTTTTTTATGCATTTCCTGGAGGAAATCGTGGTTTCCAGCGACGCTGGAAGGATGAAATGAAGTATTTTTAAAGGGATGCTCATATTTGGCAGATGAAAGTTGCTTTTGTTTCTAGAGTAAATACATTTATTGATAGTTTTATTGTTATTGTTCATTTCAGTTTGATCATTCGTTTTTGATTGAGAGCAGTCGGGGGAAGTAACATATTGAACCAGTTGTCTGTGGAAGTGTGAATCATTTCGCGATGGGATATGTTAATGAAATTCAGTGGGAGTAAACTTACAGGTATTCAAAAGGAATTTGATCTTTCTCTTGGCAACGCTGGTCCTGAATATTTGTATATGAGTTACAGTCATGTGTGCATAAAGCTTAATATTCAAAGGTTTTTAGGAATAGAACAAGGGGTTTTATTAATTTAAAAATTTCAGTTGCTTTTCGGGAACAATGTTAGTTGCCAAGTGGGTCATGTTTGTGTTATCTTTGAACCCAAAAGTCAGCCATGTGTTTTAAGAACACTACCCCTTGCAAATTCCCGCTAATCCTTGCAGCAAGCTTTTGCTTATTTTCTGAAACTGCTGTGCTCTTTTTCCTAATCCTTTTTTCCGTGTTTGGACGGCTTAGATGACGTGTACATGACCTTGATGCCTCCCAAGAAGCCGTTTTATTTTGTCAACTTTGTTTGAAGACGCTACTTGATTGTGTGCTTCTTACGGTAGGTATGGATTGAATGTACCGTGTAGTCATTCCTTTCTGAACACTCCATCCTATGTTGCTGAAATATTGAATTAAGAGTCCTTCTCACTGCACGCCATGGTAAATCTCGCCCTAGCACTCTAACTCTTTCATTGAAGTAAAATGTTACAGAGGTTCCCGGTTGGTTTCATAAAATTTCACACACCGAAACACTTGCACTACGTAGATGTGCTTGCACTCACATTCATGCTCGCTAATATATTATCATAATTATACTTTTAATCGCTGTGTAAAGCTTTGAGATAACTTTCAAATGACAAACAATAAGTATGCATTCTGTTATTTTCCAGCAGATTTTTCTGTCTTTACAGTTTTCACACACGGCAATAGCATTAGCTAGAGTTAATCGGGCACAAGACCACGGATTGATTGCTGAACTGACGACTCCTGTCATGACGATGCATTGTTATATATAAAACATATTTATACCTTGCTGAGCGATGTATAATTTGTTAGTGTCCTTTGACAATGCGCAGTAGCTCTTGACTTTGATTTCAAGCAGGTTATTGGCACTTTTGACTCAATAATATATTAAATAAAATATTTAAAAATCACCACTAATCACTCTTTTAGACGCGAAGAATAAATGAAAAATGAAGCCACGATGCTCTGAATGACACTCGACTCAAATATTGACAATACTTGTGAGACTTCTTGCGAGGGAATGAAGGCTCTGGCGTTCGGGGACCCTTCCCCCTTTTGAAAAGGGATCTCTCTCTCTCTCTCTCTCTCTCTCTCTCTCTCTCTCTCTCTCTCTCTCTCTCTCTCTCTCTCATATCTTCTTCATCGCATGGGGCTTCTCAAGTCGTTTTGTTGACTTGGAGTGGGATGAGGGATTAGGGAATACTTAGCCTGACGCGTGTACTCCCAGACAGGACAAATATACTGGGTCAAGTTATTGACGAGGACGTCATAGGCTTCACCTCATGCTGCTGCTTTTTCTACTCTCTTTCTTGGCAAAATCTGACCTTCCCGTTCAAAGCTCTTGCTTTCGGGAATGAGGTTTTGAGGTTTCTGATGTCTTAGCTGGATTTGACGCCACATGCTTGACTTTTGAAATTTTTGTGTCTCGTAGACGTTGGAATTACATATAATGTTCGAACTTTTTTATGTCCATTGCCCAATCTATATTTTTTCCATAGATGTCAGAAGTCCCTTTGCATCTGCACACACACACACACACACACACACACACACACACACACACACACACACACACACACACACGTGCAAAGATTTTCATAATTTTCATAAGCCAGATTACCTTCACTGAATATTCACTGGATCCTTATATTTTATATTCAATGCAAATTTTATAACTAAAAGGTAAATTCAGCCAGAAAGTTTGAACTGCTAAACAAACGAAGCTAAAAGGCTGGCAGTTTTCAAGGAGGTAGAAATGGTATTGAGGGTGTTGCTCAGACGGGTTCGGATGAAAATGAGACGAATCTTATTGAATAATAATAGTAATAATAAATATTTTACTTACTTTGAAATAATATTTACAAATGAATCGATTTTGGAATTTTCCCTATGCCCTCCATAGGAACGTTACTCGCCAATCTATGTAACAGTGAAAAATCCGTAATAAGAACAGAAAAGGATTTCTATAAAATTCTTGCAGCTGAAGCAACACTCCATTAGAACATTTTTAAAGAGGGTCTTCTACCTAAACACAACAATAATAATAAATAATAATAAGGTAAAATAGCTTTTATAAGTGATTGCATATATTATGTACGACACCTTTTTTTTACATTTTGAGTGCTTCGCTTGTTGTTTACCTTTGATATTTCCCTCGGAATAAGGTTTTAATGTATATTATTTCAGAATTCTGTAATTTATCCTACTTCAAGGTGACAGTTGGTCTCAGTTGGGGATGGTAATGGTTGTTGGCTCTCAGTGGCCATCATAAATTCGTAAATCAATAGCAAATGTCCAACAGTAGGCTTGACAGAATTCCAGCCAGTCATCTGACTGTTACAGAAGACTGCGGCTTCTGTAAGTGAGTTGGGCTCGGGATTTGCTCTGGGTTTATTATATTCTTCCCCATGACAGTTGGGGTTTTTAACTGTTACTTCAGTAGCTAAAAAGAAATACACTTGAACAGATTTGGGGGTTACATGGCAGATCGTTAGATGACGAAAAGAGAGGAAAATTTAAGTTTGATGAACTATTAAAGAACGCAGTTTTTCTGGAAATGGTTAATCTTTCTTATAAAGTTTGAATGTAAGATTTTCTTATGGTCTGGGGTATGCTGAGGTTTTTGGGTACGGGACCTCAGACCGAAACTCAGCGTAAATCAAACGAGTAGAGTAGCTGCTGGATTTTGTAATGCATTGCAATGTGTACCTGTTGTCGGTATACTTTTAGTTTTCTGTAAACGTAAACTATTGAGATTGCTATTTGTCCGTCCGTTTTCTGTCCTCCATCAGATCTTAAAAACTACAGGGGCTAGAGGGCTGCACATTGGTTTGTTGATCATCCATTCTCCAATCGTCAAACATATAGAAGTGCAGCCCTCTATCCTTGGCAGTTTTTATTTTCTTTAAGGTTAGATTTAACCATGATCGTCCGTCTAGCAGCGCTATAATGGCCAACAACACATGCCACCGTCCAGCGGCGGCTGAGAGTTTCATGGACCGTGTCAGAGAGTTTCATGGGCCGTGTCAGTGTTTCATGGGCCGTGGCAGAGGGTGTCATGGTCCGTTGCTGAGAGTTTCATGGACCGTGGCAGAGGGTTTCATGGGCCGTGGCAGAGTTTTGTGGGCCTTGGTTGAGTTTCATACATCAGTTTTTACTTGTTTATTTGAAGGCTGAAGGAAGTGAAAGTTTTATTTCTTAACCTCTCCACTTCAGGAGGAAAAGCGAAAGTATAGCTGGAAGTGGCACCGAACTCCAGAGGGAGCAGTAGTTTACGTGTGTTTGACAAAACTCGAGAATTCTAAAAGATGGCTACTCGTTAACCACGAGTACTAAGTGCCTCTGTTTCGTGGTAGGTATGGTCTCGGGCATTCCATTGAGGAGTCGGAGAAATGTATTCCTGGTGATCGAAGTTCACTGTCGACGTGGTTCGGAAGTCACGTAAAGCCGTTGGTCCCGTTGCTGAATAACCACTGGTTCCATGCAACGTAAAAACACTTATCAAACAAACAAAACAAACTAAGTATTAGTGGAAACTGTGTTTTTCTGTTCAGTGTTTGTTTGATGGAATGAATTTAGAAGTGAGAGGCAGTTGTCCTTTTATTAGATTTTCATTAGTTATTTGTCTATATATGCGTGTAACCGTTTTCATTATTTCAATCATGGTGTTAAATTCATCTCTGAAAATAAAACATAGAATTATCTATGTCACGTTAATGCAGAATTGCAAAGAAGAGCAGATCGTTCTTTACTTAGATAACATTTGTCTGCCTCCGAAGTAAATATGCTATGCATAGAAAGGTCTAAACCTTATATATATATATATATATATATATATATATATATATATATATATATATATATATATATATATATATATATATGAACGTTGCAATTTTTGAATGTTCAACGATTTAACAGATAGTTGAGTATGCCAGAGCAGAGAGAGACAGAGAGAGAGAGAGAGGTGTTTTTCGAGGCGACTAGACCGAAAACTACTATAGACAAGGATATCTTGTGGTGATGGCTTAAGAGAAATTGAAAGCCCAGAGGATCCGAGTGCTCTTCAGAAGGGGTTTCGAGAATGCTAGCCCATGTATTTCAACATTCTCTCTTTCTCTCTCTTTCAATGTAGTCTTATTTATGGGACTCTAAGCTGTTTCACAAATGTACACTCACTCTCTCTCTCTCTCTCTCTCTCTCTCTCTCTCAATCTTCCTTCCCTCCCCCCCTTCTCCCCTCCTCCTCTCTCCTCGTCTCTCTCGTGTTCTCAAATTTGTTAATCCCTTGATTCTCCTGTAAGATACTAATGCGCAGATAGACTTACAAGTATGATTCCAGTGCGTCTCAGATTGCACGATCGGCCCTCTTTGTGTTCTAGTAATGTATGTGACTCATGGGAAAGACTAAAGGGGAATTTTGTCTGGATGTGGTGGTGGAAAGTGTCATATCGGTCAGCGAAAAGTTTCTCTCTCTCTCTCTCTCTCTCTCTCTCTCTCTCCTCTCTCTCTCACACACACACACACACAACACACAAATTTTTTAGCTTAGTTTATAGGTTTGGTTGTCTTTAGGTAAGATTATATTAGATTTAAGGCGTTGAATGTCCTTAGTTGCCCCAGTGTTTGGCGTGTATACCCAATCTCTTTCCCTTTTGTTTTGTTGCTATTCCCCTTAGGGGACAGTGCCGTCAGTGCACCTCTTACGATGCAATGCAGGAATTACTTACGGTTCTTTGCTGCGACCCCTTTAACTTCTTTTACTGTATCTATGTTCTTATTGTTTCTTCCGCTTACTTCCCACCCTCTCCTAACAATTGATTCATAGTGAAGTTTTCCTCCTATTATACCTTGAAAACCTTCCTACTCTCAATTTCCGTTTCAGCACTGAATGACCTCATAGGTTCCAGTGCATTGGACTTGGTCCGAAGTTCTTTAGTCTATTGGAAGAACACAAGACTTACCGTTCATAAATCCTCTTTGTATCGTTTCCGGTTAATTAACAGACTCAAGTGGCATGTATTCCTAGTGCTGCAAACTAACCATGTATTTTTCGAGTTGATGATCTCCATCAGTGGCACAAATTGCACCTATATTTTTGGAAAGAGTAACTTATAGCCCTTCAAAGTAACTTACGCGCAAATTTTGACACTCTCTCAAAAAGATTTGTGGGAATGGTCGCTATATTAGCTATAACTTCTGATCGAGATATATCTTCACGTTTTTCATACCCTTGGAGAGAGGGAACTTTCAGCTATTATGTCATAAAATTTACCACCATAGTTTACAACTTTGATGACCAAGAAATAAAAAAATTTGTTTTTTGTATTTTTTAAAATTATCACAAGCACAATAAAACATCTTATATTAAATGAAAGGGTTTTAGAATTGTGTTGGTATCTTTATTTCATGCAAGTTTGAACTGAAAAGAAGTTCAAATCTATTTAAAATCATAAAGTTGTAGCCCTTTGTTAATATTACAGGTTGTAAGCTTCATTGCTATGGATCCAAATTTTGATCCGCAAACAACCCCCAAGAAAAGGAAAATTCTTCCATTTGACCGTAACTTTGTATATTCTGTTCCAAGAACTTTTCTGTGAAATCCCCTGCTTGTCATCCTGATCTATCAAAACTTGATCAGTCGTTTGCAGCTAGGAAGGAAAGATAGGACGACATTGGTAAACAAATTTTACAAAATTGTAGATATTTCCTCAGGCGGAGTTCCAATTGTGTACCATAAGAGGTGTAGGTCATCATACTGTAGCCCATGTCATATCAAAAGACATGTCAAGAAATCTAAAACTAGTAGTATAGAATGTTCTGGTGTTGGTAATAAAGAGTTGCGTGTTTGAGTGATGGTTCTTCAGCCTTACCACTAACCAGGTCTTTTACTTATACTTCTGATTGGAAAAATAAGTGTTTTATGTGTGGAAAAATAAGTGTTTTATGTATGGTGAATTTAGTAACTTCAACTCGGGTCAACCTAATCTATTACTAACCAACCTGGTTCTTTTAACATGTATACAACTTTGAAAAAACTATTGTCACGAATTCCAGCACTTGCAGGGGAAGCTGGGCTTGAGAATATCCTAGCATATAAATAATTTAATTTGAAGAAGCACTTCATAGAGGAATGTTCCCAAATTGTATTTACACATCATCCTGGAATGTGAGATCTTGTTTGTGTTTCTACAATATCTACAAACAAACAATCTACAATGTCACTTGGAGATGCCCTGAAAAAGATTGGTACTCTTGTATCTGAATAATGGCAGGTTCAACAACGTCTGGCTTGTCAATGTACTAGAGACAACAGAGAACAAAGCACTAAAGGGTAATGGTCGAATAGTTGGTTTGACTTTGAAAGGATGTTCACTTAATTGCTGGTTCCTCGCTCGTCCTGTGACTACAGCCTACTCCACTGATTTCACTAAGAAGCAGCAAAATTCACAAAGGCACATGGAGAGCAGCATAAGGCAGAGTGCATGTTGATATCAGAAGTAAAGTGATCGGATAGAGATGACGAAAAAATTAACACAATGTTTGCAGGAACATTCAGGGACCCCTGTAGTCTGTTGGATCTGCCAGAACACAATAATATTTGGTACTGGATGTGTAGCACCACCCACAATCGAAGTTAGCTTGCTTGAACTTTGCCGCAGTTTCTCCGCTTCTGACGTCACATCAGACAAAGTTTGTCGACCTTCTTTGAATATGAAATTTTAAACTGCCAATAAGTGCTTTTTTATTACTGTGTATAAAATCATATTGATACACTGTGAAAATAGCACCTCATTGGTGTGATCGGTATGGTCTTGGTTTGCCACTTTGGTGGCCGCGAGTTCGATTCTCTGGCAATTTATTGAGGTGTGAGAGATGGTATTTCTGGTGATAGACGTTCACTCTTGACTTCGTTCGGAAGTCACGTAATGCTGTTGGTCCCGTTGCTAAATAACCAGTGGTTCCATGCAACGCAAAAACACCATACAAACAAACTAACTCTGAAAATCTAAATTTTATGCTGAAATCATTATTGGTAAAATAAATACACACAGTATTGCTGTCTAATTATATTGATAGTGGAAATTTTGCTCTCAAAATATTTTCATATAATTTATTATTTTGTGACTTATGATCTGCCTTTCCAATGGTATAAGTAAAGCACAGATATCATAATTCTATCAGAAGTTATAACTAATCAAAATTTGCAGTGTGGGGAGCTACTTTGGAGGGTTATACAAAATTTCGCAGGGCTATAAAAATTTCACTAACTGAAGTATTACTCTTTCCAGAAATATAGAGTGCAATTTTCGCCACTGATGGGATCACTTACTCGGAAGATATGCACCTTTTTGGGATTTGTTTGCAGCACTGTCTGTTGACCTTGCCATAGACAACTTACTCTCGTTGTTGATTCGTTGTAGCAGGAAATTATTCCTCCCAGGAAAATTAGCCTAGGATTGATTTCCCCCCGGGGAATAACAGCCCAGGCTAGCGCCTCAGTGGCGTGGTCGGTATGGTGTTGGCGTGCCACCTCGTTGGCCATGAGTTCGATTCTCGGGCGTTCCACTGAGGGGTGAGATTTTTGTTTTTCTGGTGATAGAAGTTCACTCTCGACGTGGTTCGGAAGTCACATAATGCCGTTGGTGCCGTTGCTGAATAACCACTGGTTCCATGCAACGTAAAAACAACCTACAAACAGACAAACAAAAAACAACCTAGGCTGTGTTTCCCCCACAGGGAATTTAGGATCAAGGATATTTTTCCCCCCTCTAGGCCAATTCTCCCCTCGATATAGAATTTTTTTTTTCATGACTTACATAAGCAACGGGTAAGTTTGACAAAATCCTAGAATATTTTTCAACAGCAGAATTGTAATAGTTTATGTAGTCTGATAATTTACTGGTATTTGTGCAGTATTAATATGTTGAATTTATATGGCAGAGTACTCACCGATAGTATGTGGTCAGCACATCATAATGTTAAACCATGTCGTCTGTCTTGTTCCTTGGGTACTGATACTATTTTATTATTGTCTATGTTGGAGTCAAAAGCAGTTTCAGGTAGAACAGTGGTGATGCCACATTATACTTGTCATTATCAGATTAACAGGATAATGGTAAAATAAGTCTTTATTAGAAGGCTAACTAAAAAAAGTACTTGAAAAGTAATTAAAAATCACGAATTTTAGAGGAGCATTAATTCATGTTATCATTTGTCTTGTTGACTGTGGGAGTGGCCTTATATATTTCTGTTATTCCAAGGCAAGCATGGTGGTACCATTCGTAACATGACTCACACTCGACCAATACGCGTCCATCTGCCGTAATTCCAGTACATTCCTGACATATCCATGTCCCAGGAATGTCGTCCTCCTTTGCCTTAAGTGTTGCATGAAGCATCGTGATTGCATCTTCATCCATGTATTTGTAAACACCCTTAAGTGCTTGTCTTTCCATGACAAGCATGCCAGGAAGCTTCTCTGGTTTTGTCTCTATTTCATCTTCGGTGACTTGTTTCCCTTCTGCTTCCACTCTTCTGACAGCTTCTTCATCTACAAACGTAAGAAAAATTACTTTCGCTTCAGCTTGAATATGTAGGACTCTCTTTTTGTCAGGGTACTGCTGCTCATTCACAGATGCCATTGCATGGTTCTTCAGCTACAGTGATGTCATCATCTTGCCAAAATCCGTTTGTGTCATCTTGTTTGTACAGTTTAAAATTCACAATGTGGTACAAGTTTTTCAATTCTTTACTTGATGCAACGTTTTTCAATTTTGCGCGTCCTTTGCTTACAAGAGAAACAACTATGTATTTTGCTGTTATAAATATATGAATAAATATATATATATATATATATATATATATATGTGTGTGTGTGTGTGTGTGTGTGTGTGTGTGTGTGTGTGTGTGAAGGGTCAAGGTACCTTGGTGGTGGTATCACCAGTGGCTTTCTAGTTTTCTAATTCGTTAGCCGGAGTTCAAACCCATCACAGGCCTGATAAATTGTCACGGACACAACTTTACAGCTCTCTTCTCACGTTTGCTAAGTTCGTCGTTTCCTACCAATCCTTTGTCCCTAAGTCTACCAAGAAAAAGTCATTGGATAGCAACTTCATCCTTTAAAGAAGACTGTACCATCCGGCACCACCTCCTACAAAGGGGAGGAAGTGTATTCACATAATATGCACATGTATATACATGTCAGCGTTGTCAGATACATCTTAATTAATTGTTGTACAATAAGACTCCAAAATATCGTACAATCATCGGCAAAGGTTGCACAATGGTACTTTTTACCAAATACTTTATAGCTACTAAAACTGATAAACTGGTATCTAATTTTTATAGGTAAAATTGGTGATCATATAATAATGGTAAAAATATTAGCAATAGTGATTATGATGACGTTAGTATCACATAACTACACTATTCTTCATAAAATTGCATAATTGAGTTCATCTCTAGTATTAATGAAAAAACTTTGACCACAGGTTTTAAGTAAAAGGGTAGAGGGAAAAAAAGAGGTTTATAAATCATTCTCAAATAACTTCTAAAATATATATGCAATATTCTTCAATAATTATCTAAAAAAAATCATGAATCAAAATAATTCAATTACAGTAATTCAAATGTAATGAAAAGGAGCAATTATGTTATACGGACATACACCCTATATACAAAAGAAAGCAATTGATGAACGTAATTTTTTAAATATTTTAAGAAAAGAAAACTCCCTATTCTTCGTGTTACAGCTTGAAATAATTAAAAAAAAAAATTATGATAGAAAGTATTCCTTCCATATTTCATACTGAAAAATAATAGAAAGTTAAAGATAGTTTTAGATATTAAATAATCCAATTTTTTTTACTCTCAATTTAACGAGGATAATGATAGGCATACTAAATTATCTTGTCATTGCTCCTCATCCCACTCATCAATCATCCAGATAACATTTACTATGTTGGCTGGAAGTTTTTATGATTCTTCTCTTTTCCCTTCCCAACAAGCTCTCTCATAAGTAAAGTGTCCTCACTGTTGCAACAAATAGTTTATTCCTGTCCTTAATTTCTATTGTATTTACACAAGAGAACAGACTCTCACAATCTGCATTTGCTCGACCCAGTGACAAACAACCAATAGCAAAGGCCCTAAGATTGGAAAGATGTGTTCTCCATCGCCATCTTTATGGTCCTTTATTGCCATTCAGAATTTATCATCCTCTTTACTCTTGTTTGCTTGCGACATCTTTCTAATGCTTTCAGGAAGAAGCTCGTCTTGTGTTCTGTTTAAAACTCTGCATTTATCATCTAGAACTTGAAAGGTACTCAAGTCATTACCTATTACTTGAAGCACAGCTTTAGTTAAAAATTCTATACTGCTAACTCGAGAAGAATTTGATGCATGGGCAGGGTCCAGAATGTCTAGGGCGTTGAGAACAGGGTCATCGAAGTTGTATCTTTTCTTTAATCGAACAGCTGCTGATATAAGAAAATTTCTACAGTGTAAGAATACGTTTCTTACATCCTTATTTTCAACCCAAAATTATTCCCACTGACTCTTGTACATTTTTCATGGTTGAAATGGCTATGAAGAAAAGTATTTCAAAGTCAACGTTTCACATAAAGTAGAAACACCATGACCAAGATATATTGTTTTGATGGGTCTGAAGGTGGACTCATCTGAGGGATTTTGGCATCTTTGTCCTTAACGAGCTTCTTGTAAACATTGGCAGAACATATCTGAGAAATTCAAACTTTATTCAGCATAAGTCATTTTACCATTGAAGTACCTTTCTAAACCTAGCTATATCACATCTCTTATGTCAGAATCAAGTGAAGTCTATTCCATTGAGGGGTGAGAGATGTGTATTTCTGGTGATAGAAGTTCATCACTCTCGACGTGGTTCGGAAGTCACGTAAAGCCGTTGGTCCCGTTGCTGAATAACCACTGGTTCCATGCAACGGAAAAGCATCTTGCAAACAAACCAACCAAGTGAAATCATTTCAAAATACTTTTGCAATGCAGGTCGCTCTTCAAGAATTCTCCCGACTAATGTTTTAAATGAAAGCCACTTGTTTTTTTTTTTTTTTTTTTTTTTTTTTTTTTTTTTAAATACCAGACTTACAAAAAGTGATTGACATTTTCTAGATGATTGAGTCGGCCTTGATTAAACAAAGGCAGGTAATGGACATCTCAAAGGGCACCTGGAATTCAGATATCATAGATAAAATACTTCCTTCAACCAACTCTTAAGAGGATTAAAGAGAATTTATCAGAGGGCGTGACCCAAAACGGCTTACATTTGGATGAATCTCTTGGCATAAATACCACCTTTTCTCTAACTTCTCTTCATCATTACCTACTTGAAGAGAGAGACAACAGTCTCTGAAATACAGTACTCGCTTTCCATATTTCGGCGTTTTTATGTTTTTTTTTTAATTAGATGAATTCTGTTGTAACAACATTTTTACTAGTTTTATATATGTATTTATATAATATATATATATATATATATATTTATATATATATATATATATATAATATATAATATATATTATATATACATACTTTTGTAGACTGTTGCACAAACTATTTTTATTTAATTCACTAAAAACTATTACAATAAATGTGCTTATATAACAACATTGTGGTTTCTATAGTTTATATAATATATATATATATATATATATATATATATATATATATATATATATATACATACATACATAGAAAACCACCATGTCGTTATAGAAACATATTTATTGTAACAGTTTTAGGTAATTTAAAAAAGATAGTGATCAATTATTGGGCCTGAAGTACACATTCTGAAATCATCTCACATTTCCTTATGAAAATACTTTTTTGAAGTGTAATTTCGGTCTTTTGAACTTTTGAAATTGAATTAAATTTTTCAAGAGGGCTCGTTGAAATTATAGCCTCATATAGTGTATACCTTACCAGAATGATTTTATTTATATATTTTCGGAAGCATTTCAACTTTCACATTATCATTTATCAGATAAATAAAACTGGTCCGTCTAAAATTGAAGGAAATTGAAAATTTTACATATCGCTACCAATACATTCATTCACCATCACATTTACCCAAACACACTTGCTCTTGCACCTGCTTAAATGCAGTATTATCGTCTATAACAACAGTTTGAATATATGTATATATATATATTATATATATAATATATATATATATATATATATATAATATATATATTCACTGGCCTGTATAAACTGATCGGGATTGCTAGTAATCTCGGGCCCTATCTTTGCTGCAACTAATTTTTGCACGAGAGAGAGAGAGAGAGAGAGAGAGAGAGAGAGAGAGAGAGAGAGAGAGAGATTTGTTTCCGGATACTCTTATGAGTTTAATTTTTAAATAAAGATCTACCCCAACGTGCTCACTGAGTATATTTAATAATAAAACTGAAAAATTACAATGAATGAAAAGTTATATAACGATTTTTTTTTAAATTCCATCGATTCGAAGGAACCGTCTGCTATCTTCATGATCAACACTTGTGGGCCGAGGAGGCAAGAATTTGCTGATATAGCTCATAGGTCATCATATTCGCATCCGAGATGATGTTAAGTGATACACAATACCACCTTACTTCCTCACGACACCTGACACTGAAAACCCTTTTCCAAATACTTTTCCACGGGACTTCATTCACCGAACACCATCACATTTTCATACTTTCCAGCACATTAAAACCCTCAATACTTGAAATTACATTTACTATGTGTGTGTGTGGATTTTTAAAAACTTATTATTATTTTATCAGACAAGGTTTTGGCATTGTCCCACACCCAACAAGAAGTATGTTTTTACTTTCATTCTCCGGAAATTTTCCACAGTGTAAAGAAGGGGCTCATCTACCATTTATAGGGTATTTCCTCCCACCCCCCACCCTGTACTATAGTAGATTCACATCAACCATGCATCTGATGTCTAGGCCAGTCCCTTACGACACTCCTGATTGGCTGTTGATAAGACAATCACAGGGTTTGAAACTCTGACTCTCTCGAGATTTCACATAGGCGGGATGTATGTTCCACCTCTCCTGAGGGATACGTCTTTCATAAGTATCCCTCAGGAGAGGTGGAACATACATCCTGCTTATGTGAACTCTCTCGAGAGACTGAGAGTTTCCAGTCCTGTGATTGGCTCATCAACAGCCAATCAGGAGCTTCTTAAATGACTGGCCTAAACATCAGATAAACGGTTGATGTGAATCTACTATTTCTTAGTAGCAATGTACAGTTTGTACCACTAACTTCCGCAGTAAATTGGCAAACCTGATATAAAATCGAACAGAAACATAGCCTAGTTTCTGTACACCAAATAGCCTAAAACGTGCTGGAATCTCTTGTCTAATAGCCGTTTCACCAACGAAAATTAAATTGAAAAATACACTTATTTTATTAGAAATAATTTTTCTGTACTTGTTAACGAGCACATTATTTATTTTTTCCACTTTCATTTCTAATAAATAACTCATAAATATCCTATTCCAAAATTCTTGTATCTTTAACTCAAAGCGAAACAAAGTAGTTTGTAGGCTTACTACCCGAGTAAGCTTAAAATCATTAATTACATCTCCTCCATAGCATTTGAAAGGAGAGAGTAAGTTTTCTTGTATTAGTACGTTCCATAGAAAACTTGAATCTACTAGGGCCCATGCGATCGTGAAGAAAACGGAAATCTCATCGGGTACTGTTGTAATAATATCTATTTGTCCTAGTCAGTCTGTTTCATGGATGTTTGGTAGAATCATTCTTCACCTACCATTTCTACGCTTCGTATTGTGATTTGCACAGAAATACAATGTTCTGATATCATCGCTTTTACTGCAAGACTAACTTTTTGGTTTACATCGGTTGTTTCCCTTGGTGAATTTTAGCCATCATGTCTTAATGAAGAAGGAATGCGATAGCAGACATACTTTTGTTTGTAGCCACTCTTCAACCACGCTCGAAGGTTGTGTTTTAATTTTTTTTCTCACTGATCTAAAGGATTGTTGTTTGTTGAGGTTTATCAATCTTTTCGTTTGTTTTATTTAAAAGTGTTAAGTAGTTACGATTAAAAGGTAGTGAACTAAATAAGGTTATAGTAAAACACAATATTGATTGCAGTTCTAAGTTGATTTATTCATGCTTATTCTGATCCTTAACAAGTACAATTTCATGTTTAAAGTGGTCTTTGTAAGCCGTTCGTCATTGCCTGAAAAGCTATTATGTGTCATATATATTACATATGGTTATTTATTTACTCATGCACGCACACACGTAAACACAATTATAGGATGCAAGCAAACGCGCACAAAAACCCATTTCCGCACATGCACACAAGCGTATATACTAGTGTGTAGAATATATATATATATATATATATATATAATATATATTATATATATATAATTATAATATATATTATAATGTATATGTATGTTTGGGTTGTTTCTCCATGATTATGTAATTGTAGCATTCGTGTTGAGGAAAAGCAAGCTATTGTAATAGTTGTTAGCTGTAGGATCAGTTTTGGCAGATGCGATCCCTTAAAGTTTTCCGATACCTTTCTCATTGCTTACATGTTAATAGGATGCTGCTGAAGTGTGTGTGTGTATGTGCGTGTGATTGGTTTGGTGCCATTCCAACGAGGTCCTTCAGCCTCTTATGGGCTTCGTTCGAATGACTAGTCTGAAGTTTTACATTCAGAAATTACATCTATATATATTATATATTTATGTATATATATATATATATGTGTGTGTGTGTATGTATGTATGTATAGATTATGCATATAACATTTACACACACAAAACTAATGTTCCATCAGTAATTAACTCATTAGTTAAGTTTTCCCGATTCAACCATTGTCGACCAAAAAATGCAGTAAAGTGAAGAGGTAAATCCATTTATTTTTTGTGGAAAACTTGCACTGCTGTTTCGCCATCGCAATGTTTATGATACATGATATGGGGAGCAGTACATTTGTCTCTATCAAGAGGACAGGGAAAGGACAATTCATTGACGTCCTCATGAAGATATCACTGAGAGATTGAGCTCACTCCTCCTTCAAGTAGATTGAGTCCAGTTACTGAAATCTACATCTCAGTCTTTCTGATATTACATACTATTCTTTTTGGCCTTAGACAAAAAGGACTAAGCAACGATTGGTTTTCTATCTGCTCTTGTTATGTGTTCGACTGTGTTTTTGTGTGGTGCCTCGAGCAAATGAATTGTAAAGAAAATATATTTTGACATATTTTATACACAAGCTTGTGATTCTGTAATTAACTTACATACGCTAAAAAATATTTGTAAATTAGTTCCTGCCTGTATAGACTAATTTTCTTACACACGCAAGTGCAAAAACAAATTCACGCACCGACACGCAATATATAATAAAATTATTTATATATATAATATATATATATATATATATATATATATATATATATTGCTGAACTGAGTAAAATATTTGGGATACACAATACACCAGAAGCGAATGGAAATAGGAATTAGCGTGGATAGTAATCCATATTCCCGGTCGCTGATTGGCTATTCTAGATTTTTGACTGACAGCATTTATTTGTATGTCCCGTTTTCTTGCGTTTGTATTGATTCGCTACTTGCAGATTAGGCTAACTGAGATAGTTCTGTAATGTCCAGACCATTACAACGCTTTAGATAAAAAAAAAAAAAACCCTTCAATGATCCATAATTCGATTTTAAGCTGCATGAAGTTAAAATCTTTACCCCAGCTTGAAGGAATTAAGAAAAGAATTATTGACTGCCAACCCAATATGAGAGAGAGAGAGAGAGAGAGAGAGCGAGAGAGAGAGAGAGAGAGAGAGAGAGAGAGAGAGAGAGAGCATGGGGGGGACTGGGGATTACTTTGTTTATATGATAGCTTGAAATGGAGTCCATGTTGAGAGAGTATTATCCATTGATGCGAATTATTTCGGAACAGCCTTAACCCATCCAATATTTCTGCATCTTATTAAGAGTATTAATTAAACATTGGGTGAATGTGCTAGCTTAAATATACTACGGAAGCTCCGGATTTCTTGCACGCTCATTTTGTTATATTATTATGCGTGTTGATGTACTTTATACCCATTGTATGTATCTTTTAGTGTATGTACGAGTATTTTACTATTTTATATATACATACATATATATATATATATATATATATATATATATTATATATATATATATATATATAGTATATATATATATGTATGTATATATATATATTTGGTATTAATTGTCAAATGTTGTTTTTCTGTAAAATATATGAATATGTGATATGACTCATATTATATATATATATATATATATATATATATATACATATATATATATATATATATATATATATATAAATATATACATATATATATATACATATATATATATATAAGTCATATCACATTTCCGTGATTCATATACATATATCGAGCTACAATGTCCTTTAATATCTAATTCGCTCTACCTCGGAATTAATATATTTTCATATATGCTTAACCGAAGGGGAATTTTTTCTCGATAATAGATTTGCCTGGACCAGGGCGCGAACCTATGGATCCTTTCAAACCCAGGAACGTCAGTGAAGCCTTTTCCTACTACACCACTCGCTTCACTGACGTTCCTGGGTTTGAAAGGATCCATAGGTTCGCGCCCTGGTCCAGGCAAATCTATTCTCGAGAAAAAAATTCCCTTCGTTAAGCATATATGAAAATATATTAATTCCGGGAGGTAGAGCGAATTAGATATTAAAGGACATTGTAGCTCGATATATATATATATATACATATATATATATATTTATATATATATATATATATATATATATATATATATTTACAGTTTTTGTGCTGTGTTGTTCATGTGTCGTATTGGCTCGAAAATTGTTAATGTTCTGCACTTTTTTCCTGTACATTTTATTCTTATATATCAAATTATGTGTAATGTTCCATCATATAAAGTATAAGTTGTATATAAAGTAAAATTGAGTTTTACATGTACGTTTAGTTTAATCCACTATTATTTTAGACGTTTAAGTTTAGTGTTTAATGCAACATTGTTGTGATTTATATGTTGTTTAGTAGTTCTGTGTGGTTTCTAAAACTGTGTTAGTATTTTTGTTTTTTTTGTTTTTTTTTATATATACCCATAAAAATCTTAATCTGCTACCGTAAATAGACCCTCCAAGACCTCCTTACGATTTCCGCCATTGTTTGAGAGGATGATAAGTTTTTTCGCCCTGGATAAAAGTCAAGTGATATTGAATGAATTGCAGAGTTGTTCTAGAGTTTCGGATGGTAACTGAAAATATCCGAGCGCTTAAAGTGCTGAGACTAATCATTGCAGATTTGTGTATCATTTCTCACTTTATGCTAAATCGAAGTCTCGAAATTTAGTTACTTTGACCGGTATTTATATTTGCTCCTAGTTTTTACGTCTGAACGAAGGCGGCTTGAGTATATATTCAGTGAAGCATATTAGAATAAATGTATATATATATATATATATATATATATATATATATATATATATATATATATATATATATATATATATATATATATATCTATATATAGAAGACTTGTAGGAGGAAGTACATCTCAGGTGGTCCTTAAAATACATCTATTGCAACGTTTCAAAACACAAAGGTTTCATTTTCAAGTTGTAAAGACATAAAACAATAAAATTAACATTAAAAGCGCTAAATTACAAATAAAAGACATAATACATTATAAAAGACATTTCTGGTTTGTTCCTTCTGACTTCTGTCCTTCCTTTCTCTCTTGATGGTTGGTTCTGCTAACTAGTTTTTATTTTATTTTTTTTATCTTGTCTTTTATAATGTATTATGTCTTTTTTATTTGTAATTTAGCGCTTTTATGTTAGTTTTATTGTTTTATGTCTTTACAGCTTGAAAATGAAACTTTTGTGTTTTGAAACGTTGCAATAAATGTATTTTAATGGACCACCTGAGATGTACTTCCTCCCACAAGTCTTCTATTTTTCGAGTTACTAGTAACCGCCATACCTGGAACGCAATATATATATATATATATATATATATATATATATATATATATATATATATATATATATATATATATACACACACGCACACATTTCCCATGTTTAGACCTAAGTGCACAAATTTTTCCCTATTATACATTTGTTTATCATCGTCACGTATCATCGTCTCATTGTTTTATGACGGTTCGTCCTCGTAAGATGCCTGTGGAAATGGGAGTTGTGTTGTGTTGAACGGGGCGAGGAACCTCTTGAAATCAGGTGCATTACATTACAGGTATTCAGTATGATATCGGAGAGAGAGAGAGAGAGAGAGAGAGAGAGAGAGAGAGAGAGAGAGAGAGAGGGGGACACAAGATGTATACGTACTTTTACTAAGTTAAAAGGCATAGACAGAAGTTTGATATAACGTACTATATAATTTTTTTTTCATGTCGCTGATAATGTTAAATTGTATGCTTTATTTATTTTTTTTAACGGTATTCCACCTTAATTTGATGTTTTTAATTTGTAAAGTATAAAAAAGATTATCCGGAAAAGCGTGCACAGTGTCATTAACCCATTTATAAGAATCTGAAGAAAGTAAATTATTTTTGTCCATGCCAATTATGGATATTTGCTATGTCCCCCCTCCCTAAAAAGGAATAGATAGAAAGGGAGAGAGAGGAGGAAGCTGAAACTTTCTTTCAAATTGCGTCCATTTAGCTCTTCCCGGAAGTTTCAGCTTTGAGGACTGAAGTCAAGAGATTCGTGATGTTGTCGACGTCTATGTTTTCGTCGTTTTCCTGTTTAGAAAAAAAATGAAGTTGGTGTTAATCTTTATTGCACTTTTGCATTTAAAACCTACCTATCTGATTTATGCTATCCCTAACTGAGCTAAAATCTCAAATAGTATTTTTATTATTATTCCAATCAAATTGTTCATCTTTAAGGATTTCTTTTGTTATTATTACTGAATCGGAAATTGGAAGTAAACAGTTAATTCAGCTATTTGAAAAGATCAGACGTCATATAAGGATTACTTTTGATATTATTACTGAATCGGAAATTGAAGGAAAACAGTTAATTCAGGTAATTAAAAAAAATTAAAATGTCATAACTTTCCTCTGAAATTTGTAGATGTTTTGTCGCCGTGGAAATATATATATATATATATATATATATATATATATATATATATATATATATATATATATATATATATAATTCATATATTAATTTTATGCGTATCTGTGTATTTCTGTGTCTAATTTGTTTTTATTAATAAAGTTATTTTAAATAAATACATATATTCATACATATAAACACAAACCTCTTCTACCTATTTATCGAGCACTTTCCCACTATCCCTCTTTTTCTTCCCTTAAAGTTTGTAATCATGCATGGTTGCTACAGTAAACATTTCACCACATCAGGTATTCTACTTTCTTGACTACTCGAGAAACTGGACCTTTTTTCCACTTAAGTAATTAAACTCTATTTCAATCAAAATTAGCTAAAAAAAAGTAATCACACTATTTCCATCAGAATTAGCTCAAAAAACACCCTTTAACTCTCAAAAGTAATCACACTCCATTTCCATCAAAATTACCTCACAAAACTCCCTTTAACCCTCAAAAGTAATCACACTCCCTTTCCATCAAATTTAGCTCACAAAACACCCTTTAATTCTCTTCATTATCATTAACTATCTCTTTATCATCTGCAAACAGTAGGCATTCCACACTACACGGTTTCGTTACTTCACAAACTTGCACCTAGTACATTTCTTGTGTCACTTTTGCCATTATTTCATCCACAAAATTAATAGAGATGGGTCCCTCCCCCCAAAAAAATGTTTATTCACTCACTGTAAGATTGGTATCACTTTTCATTGTTTCACATTTTGATATTGGCTAAATTATCATCATAAAACCTTCCAGTTCTCATAAAGTAAATGCCTAGTAGGCAAATTAAACTCGTGATCAAAATTTGCTTTTACATCAGTCCAGTCAACTTCATCATATATGTTATTCCTCGCAGCAAAATACCTTTCAAGCCATTCAAAGTCTTCTCGGTTTATATTCTTTACATTTTTGCTTCCTATAATTCTTACGGTCACACTCACTTTTTCTCTTAAATAAGGGAACACTTTCTCTCTTCCCCAATTTCTTTAGAACAGTTTCCTGATCCACATACCTTTCATGCACTGGTCATACACTCTAGCAACTATTCCACCTTATGGCCAGATATCACATTCAGTTTCACGTATTATTGTTCCTCATTCCTAAATATAGTACCTGCCCTCCTTACATCCTCAATAGTCACTTAAAAATATTTTTAAATTTACATTAACCACATCAGCTCGTGTGTTATCACTCCATCATCAGGACGTTATTTCCTTGAGACAAACTAACAAAACACAAATTATATATATACATATATATTATATATATATATATATATATATATATATATATATGAGATGTATTGGATATCTGAAAATGGGATGTTTGCATAATGTGCTGGATATCAATTTTTTTACAGTTTGAGATGCTAATACGGATGCGGATATCAATCTCATAAGTTTGCGGATGCAGATGCGGGTGTTTGATGATAATACCCTCGTGGATGCGGATATTTTATAAATTGAATAATTTAGATATATTTAATTTTTAAAGACGATTTTCAGCAAATAATTAAAATAGGGTTGGGAAAAAGATGAATAGGTGAGGGACGAATGGTGAAAAAGAAAAAGGAAGAGGTCCAAGGTGAGAGCGTGGCGGACATACGGTAATAGGGAAAGGAAGAAAAGGAAGAAAAGGCCGTGCACAAATGTTAGGGGGGCGTTAGTAGCAGAAGGTGATGTAGGGAGAAGTGGAGGATCAAGGTGAAAAAAAATTAAAAAAGGGATGTGTTGAGAAGGAAATGTGGAGTTCTTGACGTAACCTTCAACATAACAATGAGCAGAAAATACCTTTCTGCTAGACAACTAAAATTCTTTTCACCCTTTACATTAGTCCTTCCCATTTTCCTCTCCCCCCTCCTCTTCCCCTCTGCCTCCCCCCCCCTCTCCCCCTCCCCTCCCCCCCCTCTTTGAGAGAGACGAAGAGTAGAGATCGTTGGGGACTTGAACCGAGAGAGGATGACGGGGGGTTGAGAGAAGAGTGAACTGCAGACCCCTGAAGAGGAGTTTGATCCCCTCAGAATCGAGAGAGGAAGACAAGCGCTTCCAAAAAAGCAAATACACCCTGTATTTATGAATACAACTGCTGTAAATGACATGAAATTACTTAAACAAATGTGCTTTAAAACAATGTGTAATTTAGCTACAATGTATTATTATGAACTATTGAACACTGAGCAGGGGGTGATAACCGCATATCCGCTTTCTCAAACTACGGATGCGGATGCTGATGGTAATGCTAATGCGGATGGGGATGCAGTTATTAAGAAATTATCAATGTAGATGCGGATCTATAAAAAATGTGGATAATCTGTGGATGCGGATTTCCGATACATCAATATTAGTATGTATACACATATATATGACTATCTAATTTCTACCTTAAATCTAAATAAGTAATGAATATGTACCATAATACGACGCACTGGTATCCACACAAACACGTCAACAGCATTGTCCCTTAATGGTGAACTTACATGTATCTTCTGAAGAGCGTTCCTTACAATACAGAGGTCTCCTCTGAGCTCGGATACCACTGCAGATATCTTCTCTGCATTACTGAGTATCTCCACGCTCATTGTGTATGGGTTATACCGAACTCCAAATGGACGGTGAATGGTTGACACAAACGCCCTGAAATTATTGAGCAAAGTAAATAACTTAGAAAGTTGATAACTTTTATTTTATCCCTATTTTTTATCTGTTTCTGTGAACATATTTGTTCTTGCTGCTGCTACCATTATTGAGGGAATTATTCATGGAAATTTATTGCAGTGGTACTGATCTAATGTTTTACAGTAAAAGGAATAAAAGACTTGTGCTTGGCAAAGTGACATCCAGGCAGCTCAGAAGAATTTGTATTTGATGCTGCAGTGATAGTAGTCTGTATATTCTAACAATTGGGATTTGTTTTTATATGTAAAAGTCGTGTAATAATTATCCAGGGAGAGAGTGGCTCACCCAGTTATGTTTTTATTTTCCTAATGGAAATGTACATCGACACAGGTCCGTCGAAACATACAGCTGTTAATATTTCATTGTATTTTCACACAGCATGATATAACTCAAAATTCAAGATTTACTGAATTTTGATGATGTTTCTAGCTATATTTTTAGTTAAGGCTGCAAATGGAGTCGGGAATATAGGGATACCTTCTTTTGCTCATCACTGATTGGGTGGTGATATTTTTGACGTGAGTCCAGCAGATTTCGATGGTCGTCTGTTGGAATTGCATCAGTTTGGGAGTTTCTTTTTACTCTTATATATGTAAAGCCTCCTACGTTATATTAAGGGAGAGATTATCGTGAGGGCTGTTGACAACATTTATAATCGTGTAAAATTGCAATTATTATTATTATTTTAATTTTAGAAATTTGCAACGTAAAAAATGTTGCACTAATCATGTGTAAATTGCAGTTTCTTATGGTTAAATAGGAAATTGCACGGTCTTGTCATTCAGTAACTTCTGTCCCTTTGCCGAATTTATTAGACTATCAAAGATTGATCAAATTCAAATTAGAAAGCGATGTGCTACATATGACCTAAACCAAAATTTCCCTGAGATTCTCAATTATTGTTGATGATATTGAATTAATGGTATATTAGGAGCAACGTGGTACTAGTTTTCACCTTTCTTATTGAGCCACTGGGTATCTTGGTTCCTGGAATCGGTAGAATACAGTTGCTTGTGAATTTACTGAAATTATTGTTTTTGGCTTTAATGATATAGCAATATCGAGGAAAAGTCTTTCACTATCCTCAGTGACGTGGCCGGTATGGTGTTGGCGTACCACCTTGGTGGCTGCGAGTTCGATTCTTGGGCATTACATTGAGGTGTGAGAGATGCGTATTTCTGGTGATAAAGTTCACTCTCGACGTGGTTCGGAAGTCAAGTAAAGCCGTTGGTCCCGTTGCTAAATAACCACTGGTTCCATGCAATGTAAAAACACCAAACAAACAAAGCTATCCTAGGTATTATATGATCATCGTTTTATCGTACATTAATGGAAGCTGTAGAATGGGAGGAAGGTGGTTGATTTTCAAGGAAATTTTGTATTGAAAGTAATTGAACTTGCGTATTCTTCACATCATACAGAAGGATACTGGTGAAACGAGTTTTTTTTTAAGAAATGGAGAGTAAATGTGAAGTTAGATTTACTATTTGGGTTAACATGGTCATCGTCCATAATAATCAGTCAGGGTTCGTAAAATATTTTGGTTTAGATTCATCATTTATCCAAAACTTTGGCAACATAACATTGATTTATTCCATTAGTAACTTCCTTCGTTGCTTATTTTCTGAATTTGCGTATTTGTAATCCACGTAATTTACTTAGTTATTTTGTTCATATTTTTCATGCACGTCATAAAAACGCTAAATCTAATGAAAAACGTGGCCTAATTTACAAAAATGTGATAGGTTATAGACAATAGTGAAAGAGGAATACGCAAGCGAGCAGAGAGAAGTCCAAAGCTTTCGTTCAACTGTGATGTAAGATTTCGCACCTCAGTTTCTCCTTGGCCTCTTCGAAGGTGTCTGTGAAGTAGTACTGCTTCTGAAAAGTCGTGACCAGGCATTCCACGGTGCTCACTTCCTCCGGGTCAAAGGGGTACACTTCGGCCTCTGCTGAGAGGGAGTGGCGCAACTCGCTGATGCTGGACAAGAGACCTGCTCCGTACACTCTCAGCTGCCCCTTCTGAGGAGAGAAAAGAAATCTCAGTTTTTGTGTGAGAGTAGATAGATGTATGATAAAATTGGATTCAATTTACTGTGAACCGTGGACGTCCTTAATACTGGTTATTATTGTTTTTATTATACTTTTAGTGAGGGGGATGTCTTTTCGGTAGAACTAACAATGTGATCTTACCTCTTTACAAAGTCCAAACTCGATGGTGAAGAAGTATAGCTGGAGTTGGTAAAACAAGGCAATATGAGAAATAATTTTACTAATATACATATCCGTCAAGCTTATATATCCCATCGTATGATCATTTTAGGCATATTTAATAATTAGGAGAATAATTTTTTTGAAGAAAAACAGTCACTAGGGGTAATAATTTTAGAAGGGTTTAGTTACTGGCGTCGCCTTACCGTAGCGATTTTCTGCAATTCTTCATCGTTGGTGCCAAGGGAAGCGAGGCCAATCTCTTGCGAGAACTGAGCAAAGGAGGGGCACGCCAGAAGGGGCATGTGACCCAGAAGTTCGTGGCAGCAATCCCTGTTGTTAGCGGAGAGAAGAGGGCAATGGAATATAGTATACCACAATATTGTTATCGATTCTTGCTTGGATTTCCCTCGTTGTAGACACTGAAAAGTTGCTAATAATCAGACTTTGCAGGGTGGGTGGAACCCCCATGAAAAATATAGTTTTCAGACATTCATCTAACAATACTATTTCGGTATAGATAGTTTACAGGAAGTACTGATTTCAACAACATTGTTATGCTTCAGTACACACACAAAATGTTCATTCTTTACTATTTAATAGTTTTCCTAATAGCAGCAGAGTTTAAAAAAAAAATTGGCCAAAATCTGATTAATTGAAATTATTCAATAACTTGGAAAAGCTGTTGACTATGACCTACGTTTCATAACTTCGTCCTGGCTTTTCATTTTGAATTTTCCTAGTGGCTTCAGCTTATATACTACATACACATATAAATGTGTATATATATAATGAAAGCCAAAAATAAGGTAGAGAAGAGGTGTGTACCCGTCGGAACTTGGGATATGACTCGGCACAAGATTAGTCCATTTAAGTTTAACACTGGGATAATCCACCATTTACGGGCAGAAACAAATTCTCTAATTAGCAGTATTCTAAACATGTAATTTAACTCTGTCAGGACTTCATTATGTGTACATACCTACATTATATATATATATAATATATATATATATATATATATATATATATATATATAAGTCATATCACATTACCGTGATTCATATACATATATCGAGCTACAATGTCCTTTAATATCTAATTCGCTCTACCTCGGAATTATATATTTTCATATATGCTTAACCGAAGGGGAATTTTTTCTCGATAATAGATTTACCTGTACTTGGGCGCGAACGCAGGTACATTATAAATCCAGGACGTCAGTGGAAGCGGTAACCACCCAACCGCGAGAGGCTTAAAGGTGTATGCCGTCTCTCACCTCAAATACTTTCTCGCGCTGAAGTATTCGTTGGTTTGGAGACAACATCAACCCGCCTCGACTCCGGTAGTTAAGTAGCGCTTTTGACAACACGGTAATGTGATATGACTTATGTAAAATGCTACGTGTTGTCAAAAGCGCTACTTAACTACCGGAGTCGAGGCGGGTTGATGTTGTCTCCAAACCAACGAATACTTCAGCGCGAGAAAGTATTTGAGGTGAGAGACGACATATACCTTTAAGCCTCTCGCGGTTGGTGGTACCGCTTCCACTGACGGTCCTGGATTTATAATGTACCTGCGTTCGCGCCCAAGTACAGGTAAATCTATTATCGAGAAAAAATTCCCCTTCGGTTAAGCATATATGAAAAACATATTAATTAACCGAGGTAGAGCGAATTAGATATTAAAGGACATTGTAGCTCTATATATATATATATATATATATATATATATATATATATATGTATATATATATATATATATATATATATATATATTTATATATATGAATGTGAATGTGTGCATAAACATGGAAACACTTTATAAAAAGTTAGTTACTTATATGCGAGAATTTTATTTAACTGCCTTATTCATCACTGCAATAACTGCATGTATATTTGTAAAATATTTGGGAATGACGAATAGGTACTTCTTACACAATGTTAACTGTTATCATGACTGAAGTCATGTCGGTAAAGTATATTAAAGGTAGGATTATCACTTATTGCCATAAACTTATCATACTGTTCAAGGGAAGATTTCAGATGTCTTCTATTGATTTATGAAGTAGTCTGTATCTCCTTACCGCCACCATTTTTTGATTGTATGTCTTTACAGGCAGAGTATAACCAGAAGGTTGAGCAAAATATTGACGTTATTGTAATTTTGACAAATGAGTTACATCAACTGAAAAAAAGTGTGGTAGGTGTTTTTTGTTTATTAAATGGGACAAGGGCCTCAGTGGCGTGATTGGCATGGCCTTGGTCTGCCACCTCGGTGGCCGTGAGTTCGATTCTTTGGCATTCCACTGAGGGGTTAGAGATGTGTATTTGTGGTGACAGAAGTTCACTCTCGACCTGGTTCGGAAGTCACGTAAAGCCTTGTCACGTTGCTGAATAACCACTGGTTCCATGCAACGTAAAAACACCATACAAATAAACAAAATTAAATGACAATGTTATGTCTCCATTAAAGATTAAAGCACTACGGAAGCATTTCAGTGACAATCGTAGCACACCCAAAGTACATATTAAGCGCCTCAGCGGCGTGGTTGGTATGGTATTAGCGTCCCACCTCGGTGGTCGTGGGTTCGATTCTTCGTCATTCCATTGAGGAGTGAGAGATGTGTATTTCTGGTGATAGAAGTTCACCCTCGACGTGGTTCGGAAGTCACGTAAAGCCGTTGGTCCCGTTGCTGAATAACCGCTGGTTCCATGCAACGTAAAAACACCATACAAACAAACAAAGTACACATATTTACTCACGGTTCTGGAGTGTAGAGGGGATCCGAGGAGTGCCGGATGTACTGTGTGCAGTGGAATACCCTGAAGGCCAAACCCGCTAAGAAATCCCGGGGGGAAAGATACCCAGCCACGGGTCGAAGGGTAAATCCAGTGGTGCCTGTCGGCAGAAGATGAAGTTATAAAATGTCCATTCACTTTTGAAAGAATCGTTTCATGTATTTAGAAATAGCATCATTGGAATTATCAGTTTATTAAAAAGATTTTTCTCTGTATGTGGGTTTAATAGATCTTGTATAGGAATTGGCTTTACGAGGTTTTCCCAATTTTAGACATACTGAATTTTATATTAATTGCAAAGTACTTCGCTTGCTTTTACCAGCTTATTCAGAATATATAAAGATATCGTCTGATGGGAGTTAGGTGCTTTTGTTTGTACTACTTTATTGACATATTTATAATAGTTTTTTTTTGTATGGAAGAGATATTCTCAGTATTCTTCTTATAAAATTGAACTACGGGTACTCTTGATATCTCAAGAATATTGTAGCAGTTACTTAATTATAAAAATATTTAGTAGGAAATTAAATGGATTTAACTTACGTTTTAAATATTTGTCGATATCCGCCAGTTGTGGGATGTTGTCCTCTCTAGAAAAGTTTTGTAAAATTACTATCATCATTGATACTAAACGAACAAAATATTGCAAGCATATTGGTTTTTGTGACTGTATTCTCGTTATCCTTATATATGCTCACGTTCCTATATATATATATACATATACACACACACACACACACATATATATATATATATATATTATATATATATATATATATATATATATATATATATATTATAATGTATATGTATATGTATGTATATACGTACACTCAAAATGGTCGGATTCATTTGAACTTTATAAATAAAATGTCCACATTTGTTCTCATGAATAAAACAAAATAAAATATCAGGAGAACAAAGAATTAATGTTTTATTAAGATTTTATTAACGCTTGTTCTGGCAATAGGAAGCCTAATTTCATTAAGGAGTGTTGTATATTGATTTTGAAAGGACTTTATCTTTCGAAAATTGTTAATTAAATGCTCGATTTTACTTAAATGTTATGTCTTGTGTCCTTTGACCCTGCTCTTGTCAGTGTTTTAGTTCTTTGTGTTTTGAGCTATCATACATTTGAATTTTTTTTTAGTATCTCACCTGTATCCACAGTATTTGACAAGATCCGGCCAGTTCTGATTATACTCCTTACAAGCGTGCGTTGGGTAGAGGCGGAAAAGTTCCCTGAAAATCGTTTTCCTGCAATTGTGGAAAAGTATGTCATTGCTTTGGAGATAGGTTTAGTTTGGGAATTAACATACAAACACCTATCTATAGAATACGTCATTTTATCATTAGAGAGACTGGCGTCAGAAAATGTTAACTTTCTGGTTTTCAAAATATTTTTCTATGAATTTGCAAGATTCGTGTCGTTTTGTACCCTGGTTATAGCATTGCTGTCATCTGACTACCAGTCACTTTAAGTAATATTACATCAGTGAAGCTCAGTAGGTTTGTAACAGCTTAACTATCTACGTAGGGTTTGTCAGGAAGCATAAAACTGGTCCCATTGTGTGGTGGGTAAGAAGTTTGACTATCTGATTAGGGGTTAAAACCTGGTGGTGGTTGGTGAAAAGGGTGACTGTCCCCACCCTTTCCTTTTCCCTGTTTTTCTAGGTGGTAGATGAATGTGATCATGCAACAATCCTTTTCTGGGAACAGAAGCCTGATTGCTTTGGGTGGTAGGTGAGAAATATAACTTATCTGCCTGTCCTTTCCGTCCTTTCCTGGAAGCAAAATCTGTGTTGCCTGGGATGATACGTGATAATGCCATTGGTCATACTATGAGGTTCATCATCCATATATATATGTATATATATATATATATATATATATATATATATATATATATATATATATATATATATAGTAATGGGCGGTCTGTAGCATGGGAACAATGGTGCACACTTCCTTTCATTAAATATCAATTATATATATATATATATATATATATATATATATATATATATATATATATATAATTTTATGAATGTTTTTATGTTTTTTATGTTTGGCTTCTGCAGAAATCGAAACTGCTTGACAAACAGACAAAATTTTTTACACGGTCTGTATATCACCCCCAAAAAGGTTTGTGACTCAAAATCAAACCCCTACCCCATGACAGAGATTAAAACACAGACAAAACAAATGAAATTCGTGTTTCCGTTACAATTTTTTTTTTTTTTAAGTTTTCTGGGTTTATTCTCAATTTTCACCTGATGTTCCACCTTTTTGTCCAGGTGCTGTCAAAGTATGATTTCGTTAAATTCCCCCCATTGCAAATCTTACAAGCAGTTTAGCACATTCAAGAAATTGAACAGATGTCTTTGACTGTGCTAGGATTACATTTATTCAGTCAAAACGCAATGTAATTCAAAATATAACTTACAACTACCACACCAATCAGACCTTACAATTGCATGTTCTGGGAGTCACGAGTAGCTGGTATGGAAAGCTCAAAGTTTTCTGGTGACGTCATTATACTCTTCCCACTGCAAACCACAAGACTAAGGTTCCCTGACAAATGCGAGTTATCCTCATTAATTCGTTAGTTTCTTGTTCACTGATATACCTTCTGAATTCGCTATAGCGACTACTTCGTGACGTTACGGTGACATTTCGTTATAAAGACGTATTTCGTTGTAAAGCCGGTTTAAATGAGGTCTGGAATAATCGACATGTTACCTTGGACACTCCAGTAGTTGACGGTTGGAGTTAATTATCCTGCTATTTGGCAAGACACTTCAGCATAACCGAAAGGTAAGTTTATTTTCACGTTGCTTGGTACTGACTACCTGGAAGATCGTGACTAGAGTAAAACTTTACACTTGGAAATCTTTTCCGAAAGGCACTTGAAGGGTAAATGTATTAGATGCAAATAGGGACTAAATTATGAAATAGCGACTACTGCACTTCGAAGTGCTTACAACTTACACAGCATGTCAATTCATACCTCTTCTGATGTAATCATACACAGTAAGGAATAGTATTCCCATTATGTACGTAAACAAAATTATTGTTTATGGTTAAATATTAGAATGATATATATTCATTTGTACCTTTTACCATACGTATTATTCAAAACAATACATAACCGATTGCCGAATATTCTTCGAAGAAAGGAGAGAGAGAGAGAGAGAGAAGAGAGAGAGAGAGAGAGAGAGAGAGAGAGAGAGAGAGAGAGAGAGAGTTTTAAGGAGATAGAGAGTGATAGTTTATCGAATGTCATTCAGAGTTTTTCCTGGTAGTGCTGGGTGGGTCAGCTAATTAGTATATATATATATATATATATATATATATATATATATATATATATATATATATATAATAATTAGCTGACCCACCCAGCGCTACCAGGAAAAACTGTGAATGACATTCGATAAACTATTACTCTCTATCTCCCTAAAACCCCTCTTCTCTCTCTCTCTTACTCTCCTTTCTTCGAAGAATATTCGGCAATCGGTTATGTATTGTTTTGAATAAATACGTAATGGTAAAAGGTACAAATGAATATATATCATTCCAATATATAACCATAAACAATAATATATATATATATATATATATATATATATATATATATATATATATATATATATATTATGGTTGGATCTGTCACCTAAATTGGTTACTGGGACCACCACTGCTGGGTCTTAATTATTACTGCCTCTTGGCCAGAGGGTGGGAATAGAGTGTTATCATACTTGGTCTCCTTTGAAACCCTCGTTGTGTCGCAAGGTCTCCTGGACTGTTCCTGGGTCTCGTCATTCTAGTCCACCGAGCAGATGCAGGGTCGGGTTAATAAAGTGTCTCATCCCTATGCTTCAAAAAAGGGACCTGCTCAGGCAATGACCAATTCCGTAGGGCCTGATTAAATTGGAGAGGGACTTTGTAGAGACTATAGGGCTTATCTGTGAATAGTGGATTTAGGGAAGCAACCAAGGCACTTCCTTGGTATAAGGTGTCCTCCATTTAGCTCTTCTCGTGTTTTGCCTTGGAGGTTTAATTGTTATTTTGTTGTGCCTGATCTCTACGTGTATGCTAGAGAAGAATTCTCGGATTGGTTTGGGAAGCACCAGTGGTAACCAGATTGCACTCCATTGAACAAGAAACTCCCGGTGTTCAGTTTTCCCATTGTAGAAGAAGCCTTTCAGCACCCAAGGGATATCTTAAATATGAACGCCTTTGACTCTTCATTTTGATTTATCGATTTGAACAGCTGTGCGTTGGTTACGCCACGTCTCACTATGTCTCTGAAAGGAACCAAAATTTATTGCGGGACTCATGCTTGTTTAGGAATCTCAAATCCTAGACATGGCGTTGTATTCTGACAATTCCAGAAAGGAAAACAGTTCAGGGCTGGGAAAATTTGGCTCCCCGAATGTTAAATATGATTTAATCCCGAAAAAATAATTTCTAGTGTAAGAGCGCAAATATTGCATTAAGTTGTCAGTAGAACGAAGAGAAACATTCTACGAGGTTTTGTCCTCGCAAGAAGGAAGGAATTAAAGTCATGGAAAGGGAGTGGCAAAACTTAATTGATGAAAGGAAAAATTTATAGATGTAAAAAAAAATTGTAGTTTCTTGACGTAGTGTTCAGGAAATCAACCTCAGAATGTTTAGTATATAAATAATGGATCAAACCTCTATTTGTCAACTATTTCCTTTTTCAGTATTTCGCACCACTCAATTTAACTAATGATCCAACCATGTGACGTGAATGCAAATGATTGTGATGAATGCTGTGGCCTTAACAATTAAGCGCTAAACATCTTTGAGAACTTGGAGAAATTTATTCAATGCTTAAATTTTTTTTTTTATCCAATTGTATCTTGTGCGACTAATTACTATAGGTAAGAAATCAAATTAATACCGCTTTCACCATGAATTGAATAATTAGGAATAAACCCCCTTTGCGAAATATAAGATAATAACGTCAGTTTTCATGTGTGGAGTATTAAAAAAAAAAAAAAAAAAAAAAACTTTACTGGGAGAAATAGGAAAAATTTGGTTGTATATTAGGTAAAATCCAAGCAAAAGGTTGTGTGTGTGTGTGTGTGTAAGTATGTATGTGTGTGTGTATATATATATATATATATATATATATATATATATATATATATATATATATATATATATATGTGCTAAAAATGTTGAGACAAATTTCGTTTGTATCGATTCACAACACTTTGGGACTAATTTACACTCTATGGTGCTTATAATTGACAAATCCTTCTTGGCCGACCAGGATTCGAAGCGATTTTGACCTCCCGGCTGAAAGAGGCAAGTTAATGTCTTATGCTGTGCAAATAATTGCCGAATTCAGGTTCTCTGTTTAGAATCAATATCGGGCTACCTCTACCATGATAGCTGATTGGTAAGTTTGTAACACTTGGCTAATCATGATTTTTTATTTATTTTTTGTCAATTTTACTCCGTGTGATTTTTGTTGTTAGTAAATATCGTGCTATAACTACCATTTTATATCGAATTCACTATTCCTTGAGAAATGCATAAAATTTACCTCGTATGTAAGTGTTCATAAGGTGACAAAAATTCAAACGCTTAGATATAATAATAATAATAATAATGATAATAATAATAATAATAACAATAATGAAGTCACTGATATCATTTACATAAGGTGCTTAAATTTCCATAGTTCGACACTTACCAAGTTTTGGTTTCCTCTTCAGTGTACTCAACTCTTGGGATTGGATCACCGCTGGAAAGCAGTACAAAACAGCATTAAATAAATTTTTACACGTTATTTGGACATAATTCAACTGCTGCTGTAATAATGTTAATTTTGGATGTGATTTCACATATGTCTGTGCCTCCAAGGAATTTAATTTTTTGTAGAAAAACATAACAATTGCCCCATTCACTTTTCCTGTATGTTAAGATGTCTACATTACGAAGCCAAATCATATTTGCAGGTTTGATAAGGTTTTTAATTACTGTTTTGATTTGGCTTCGTAATGTAGACGACATCTTAACATACTGGAAAAGTGAGTGGGGCAATTTTGATGTCTTTCTACAAAAATTAAAATCCTTGGTCCTGAGCATAAGATTTAAAGTATAATGGGAAAACAATTACCAAATCCCCCTTTTAGTTGTCTTAATCATCAGAACTAATAACAACTACCAATTCACAGTCTTCAGGAAAAAAACCTTCTCACTTGCATACATACGCTTTTACAGCATAGCAAGTAACCTATTTCTGAGAGCACTGAGAATTTAATCCACAGATTTATTTTCTTAACAAAGAATTTGAAACAATAAAAAATCAATTTATCTTTAAAATACCACAAGCACATAATAGAAAAAGCCATGCATAAAGCAAAGAGTATTTTTTAAAAACACAGAAAACAAAGAAAAGGAAAAATTCACAAAAAAAATCATAATCTCTCCCATGGATAATTTATGAGAGATCACACGAACTTTAGGGCACCCTAACCCTTTCGTCTTCACTTATTGGAATACATGGGGAAATCCTTAATTGTTCCTCCTAAAGCAGTTTTTAAAGACTTAGGAGTATATTAAATCCCCTGTATGGATGGTGATAAGTCATACTATGGATTCACAGGAAAATCTCTTTCAGGAAGATTAACTCCACATTAGCGCTAAGTTAGATATGGACACCATAGTTCGGCAATTTTCCGTCATATGAATAACACGAACCATACAGTGGATTGGAACTCATCCCTAATTTTACACCAAAGCAGCTGTCAATACAAATTTCAGATGGTAGGATCCTCACTGATACAACTAAGATAATAGGATCAGCCTTTCCAATGGAACCTAGGAATTTGACCATAATAATATCTTCCTTAAGGGAACGATGAAGTGGATTGACAATTGACAGAACCTACGTCGGCTTGGCGGTGTTTTACACATACATACATACACCATAGTCGTATAGATAGGTAGGAATCTCTCTCTCTCTCTCTCTCTCTCTCTCTCTCTCATATTTTAGTTCAAGTTTGTGCATAGTCCCGTAGCCGTAGTAATGAAGGAAGTTAGAATTGAGCGGAAGGACTAACTTTGATGTTCTGAGTTTAGACTGGAATGAGAGAGTGAATTTGATTTAACTTTATGATGCAGTTTCATTAGAAAATTTTTTTATAATTTCTTTGTGTTATATAGCAAGGTTATACAAGACTGATAATGTCTAATCTTAATATCTTGTTAAAATTTACCGACATTGTGTAAACATGTTTGTTTGCACACACACACACACACACTCTCTCTCTCTCTCTCTATCTCTCTCTCCTCTCTCGCTCTCTCTCTCTCTCTCTCTCCTCTCTCTCCTCTCTCTCTCTCTCTCTCTCTCTCTCTCTCTCTCTGCCACGGAGGAAAAATGAAAAGACGAGAAATACCTCCGTGGCATTACCTTTATTTATACACAGCATCATGTTTGATATATTTAGAGATCAAGTTTATATTATATATATCTATATATATATATATTATATATATATATATAGATATATATCGATATATGTGTGTGTGTGTGTGTGTGTGTGTGTGTGTGTGTATTGTGTTTGTGTGTATAACTAGATATTTAGGTATGTCTGTGTGCGTATGTAAATTATACATACACATACTAACATATATATGTTATATAAATTTGTTTCAATATTAGAGTTGTTCTTCATGTCTTCCGACTCTCTGCGAGTGTTTCAGGAAAAGTTCCTACCCATAATCCTGTGTCCACATTGGATGGAAATCTTCTACAGTTGGTTATGACCGGTTACAGTGTAGCTTCACCCTTGCCGCGGATTCGACTGCTTCATTTCCATAGTGAGGGGGAGATTCATAATCTTTAAATTTACGATTAATTAGCGTTCAGTTTTCCCTACTGAAATAAACTATGATATTTTCCTCAATTTAGTTGGTACACTTTAATGTTACCGCCTTCACTTTACTCACAATTTGTACTTCATGGCGATATCATAGAAGACCTTACGGCGTGCCCTGTAGACGGGGTCTTTGAAGCCCTGAAATTAAATAAACCCTGATTATTTATTTTTACAAATGCAATTTTTTTTATTTATTAAAGAGTAAATGGTAATGTTGAATTATTTCCATGATATTCATTTGTTGATTACCTCGGATTTGTGCATAGAAATTGAAAGAGAAAAGACTGGGAGTATATTCTACTTAACAGGCAAAGAAAAATAAGTATAAACAACTCTTACCAAACGTAGAATCAGTATAGTTAACGTTTTCGCACACACATGAAGTTGTGAAATAATTGTTATATTGAAACGTAGGAAATTTTTTAACTGGAGATGTTAACAAAGTTATGGCCCAATTGCGACGGAGTTCTATTTCCTAAGAACAAATAAAATTTCGAATATGTAGTATCCAGTTCTGGATCTGGATGGAATTTAATGACTATTCAGTTCTTCCGCCGTCCGCAGTAATAGATATAATCCGAAGTATGAAAGCAACTGTAACTTTAAATATTTAATTGTTTATTTTTGTCTTACAGTTTACTTAAGATGTGCTGTTTTAAGTATGCTTGTTGATTGACATATTTAGTGTTTTTCACAGTACTGAAAAGTGTTTGCAAGATATTGATGAATTATTAGTTTTTAATTTTGCATCGTTTGGATGCTTGTCTCTGTGTTTAGCATCTTTTCAAGTTCGGTCTGGTATATAAAGATAATTATTGGGGTTCATTAGGACCTGCTTTTCAGGTTTGCAGTGAGAAACTCTTTCCTAAGGTTTTGCTACACTGATGGTTGAGTTCATATTAGGTTGTTTTGTCAGAGTTCATGATTTTGTACTGGAATGTCTGGCTGAATGCTCTGTCGAAGAAAATTCTTTTCTGATGCTAAAGTAGAAGGTATTTCGTGATCCTTGATCCATTTTCTTATATTTTTTCCTGAAACCTGATTCATATAGATCCTCGCATTAAGGATTAGTAATAATATAAACATCCCCTTTTGGTGGAAATGCAAGCCTGTCCTTTTACAATATTTCCCAAAGATATTGTATTTTTACTATTGTTACATATTTTATTATATGATTGTTACTTGATACAAATTATTTCCAGTAACACTTTATAAATACTGTCGTAAGGTTATAACCCAAGAAGATATTATTTATTATTTACTTTTTTATATTTACTCATCAGAATAATGAAAAATTTTTGGTGTAAAAGATTATGTTATAATGAAAGTTATTTGACGAACATCATACTCGCATAACTTGAGAAATGTATTCAGATTATAGTAAAGACGACTGTAAAGTGTGTGGTTCTATTTTGTCATTATAGTAGAAATGGAAGGGAAGGCATGACATGACCTTCAAGCTTAAAAAGGAGGTGGATGTTGTCATTATTCTTATTTTACCAATAACATATATTCTTTAATAACTCCTCTCCGTATTGGAAAAGCCATTTACTTTGACGTCTACCACAGAACACAAGACTAAATTCCAAATAATGATTAACAACTTTCAATCAGACATAATTAAAAAATACAGTTTCTTCAAGAGAAGCCAATGAAGCTGAATCATTGTGCCTTCAAATAAGAGAATTCTCACACAGACATTTAGAGAATCCGAGAATATTTTAAGAGCCAAATCAATTTCAATTAATACTTTCTCATCTTAGAATTAGTTTAATACACTATAGAACAGTGTAAACATTTAGTATCAAGTAGAGTTGTGCTAAACCTATGCTTATTATATAATTAATATATAAAACAGACTTTTTCTCATAGTAACACGAATTAAAATTTAAGACAAAAATCAATAATCCGTAGAACAGAAGGAACTGAACTTATCCCATACATTTCTTATCCTCTCCCAGGGCAGAGAGGACGGAGTGAGTACTGTGTAGTACTTGGATACTTGTCTCCATATAATGAAAATAGTTGGCTTCTACATCAAAGGTTCTTTGCGAACCCCTTCCTCCCCCTGCTCTCCCTCTCCAATAAGCTTCCTCTGATGGTCAGTCTTGTGGCTTCTATTAACTTCCTCCCCTTTTCCCCAACCACCCACCTATCCGGTAGGACGCCGTCTTCCTCCTCCCCCTCTTCCCCCACCTTCCCATGGTTGATGATTGAACTCATAATTAAGTCTTTGGTCGTTTGATGTGATTTTGTTGGATCATTTCAGAGACAGAGATTGCATGGGCCCAGTGTTGTGTCGTTTCACGGATGCCTTATGTAAAAGTGATGACAAGTAGTGTGGCATTTTGACGTGTACTTTTAATGTTTATTTTTCAGTGTATTAAGTAAGTATTGTCTACGCATACACAATGATTACAGAGAAACAAAAGTAAAACGTATCCTAGTCGATGGTATGTGTTCTCTTGATGACATCTGATTACATGGAAGAGAGAGAGAAAAAATGATACTCACTGGGTGATCTGCATCCAGGTCTGACCCGTACATCAAAACCTTTTGGAAATTGTCGAGGTCGCTGATCTTACGAGGAAACCAGGGACACATGTCGCCAAAATCTGCAATACATTAGAAAGGGGATTATGTCTCTCTCTCTCTCTCTCTCCTCTCTCCTCTCTCTCTCTCTCTCTCTCTCTCTCTCTCTCTCTCTCTCTCTCTCACGTAATATTTTCAGTTTATTTTACGCTGCTCCCCTTGAAATGACGTCCAGATATAATATATATATTTTTTTATTATTCATCCTTTTCTGTTGCTGTAAAACCTTCATATATCCAGGCTTGTGAAGTAATTTCCCCATTTAGAGGATTCATTTATGTCAAATGCCTTTCTCTTCCTTTCAGGGTACCAGAGCTAATGGGTGAAATGATGCTTAGTTATCGATTGTATCATAAGGTCATTATTGTTAGATAAATGAGGTATTGTGGTGAGAAATGTACATGAAATTTTTTTTATTTATGTGGTTGCAGAAAGAATGAAACGCTATTGGATCGTAGTTTAGGAACCAGAATTCTTGGAATATGGCCATACATTTTCTGTTATTTATTTTATGCCTGTTCCACTAGTGCAGTTTCCTTTAGATTTAAGAATCAGCCCAGTCCTTGAAGTTGATTCTCTTTTCTTTTCCTTTGGTGCGAGTTAATTAAGATATTCAATTGCGATGTATAATAAAGTCAGGAATAGTCCTAGACCATAGAGTGCGTGATGCCCCAGAGTTGAGATGGACATTTGCGTCTCGGGAGGTTCCCGACGGTAAAATGAGATAGAAATATCAATTTTCTCAGCAACAGAAAATGAGAAATTCCAGGCATCTCATCATCATAACTGTCAACTCATTAAACGTGAAAGTTATAAACAACAAGTGTTCTGACAATCAACGATATATTCTGTTAGGAAAGAACAAAGGTTTAAGTCGCATACCGACCGCTAATGAGTGTTGAATATATTTATATATTCATTAATTACTGATGAATAAGGTCTTAGTTTTGCAGTGTCCAGCCGTGTCCGTAATGATTACGCCTTTTGAATATTTACTAAATCCAGCAGCCAGTTGAAGAAGTCATATCATCTTTTGCAGACCAGCAATCGTGTTGCCCATGAATGACTAAAAAGTGAAAAGGTCCCTTGAAAACTACGTTGTGGAGCTCTCAGCATGGTAGATCAAAGCCAATTAAAACGTCAGCAAGAACGAGTGTGCTGAGATTCTCATAAAAAAACTGTAATTTAGACGTTCCCTTTGGTACCAAAGTTTTTTTTCACCTAAGTCAGATCAGTGTAGACAAATGCATTATAGTCATTACTAGCTAGAGCTAGAAGGACGTCAAAACGGGAGATTGATCAGTAACTGTTGTGATCAATGCTCGCTCTCGCAGAAATATCGTTAATAGGGAAATATGATAAGGTACACAGAGTTCAGGAAAAAGTACTACAGCGGAGAGAGAGAGAGAGAGAGAGAAACTGAAAACTTATCTGGACCTTCTGCAATCCAACTCTTCAAAAAGACTCGTTAACCTCTGAAACAAAACAAATTGGTGGGATTTGGCTGAGGATGACAAAACTAGAAAAAGTAACACGACCGTAGACAGTTCACCTGAAAGACTCTGCGTAGGTAGCTTTGGCAGAAGACAAATGAACCTGTTACGAACAAGAGAAATTGATCTCGGGATCGTCATCCTAAGGCCAATGTTGGGAAGTGGCGGTTTCCCTTTTCTTCACAAACATAATTATGATTTATTGCATCACCGGGAGTTGTACTGTTTGACCTCCTTTCAAAAATAGTTTTCATGAGGAATTTCCCCTCATCTCTTTTAGAGCCTCAACCTTTAGAATTGGTACTTTTTTCATGCTTTATTGATTGTTGGCTTCCATAATCATGTGAAATGTTATGATGTCTAGCTGAGAACCTATTTTTATTCATATACCGCAATTGCGTGTGTCGATGTTAATAAATTTTAGAGAGGCTGTGATGCTACATCGGTTTGTTGCTTCAGATTATAAACCGTACTAACCTTTCCCTTAGTCGACCTGGCGATTTTCCTCTCTCTCTCTCTCTCTCTCTCTCTCTCTCTCTCCTCTCCTCTCTCTCCTCGAAAGAAAACACAGAATACAAACAAATACAAAAACTCCTAACAAACTCTCTCTCACCTCTCTCTCTATCTCCCTCTCTCTCTCCTTCTCTCTCTCTCTCTCTCTTACCGAAACTCTCCTGACTGATAGTGGGTGTGGGAGAAGGGAATTCCTCTCCCTTGTCGTAGTCGTGGAGGCTGAGGCATGACATCTGTCTCTGCAGGAGATGGGTGAGCTTGTCCATCTTGCTGTTGTCGCATTCGATGTCCACCATGATCTCGAATTCGGATTGTCGCCTTCTGGACTTTCGGCTCTCGATGTGGACCACGTTGATGCCTTGATCCTGCGGCAATAATGGAGTGAAGAAGGGAATAAGTTATGCAGTGTTGACTTTTTTTTTTTTTATGTGTAGGCGTTAGAGTAAGATGTTGCAGGAACTGTGGTAGACTGTATTTTAGTTTTTCTACAATTCTTTGTAATGCGACCCAAGTATATAATTTCTTATTGTGTGTGTGTGTGTGTGTGATATTTGTACGCTTTTGTTGTTAGTGACTCAAATTTTACTCTTCATGTAAAAGTCTGAAATGTAAGTAACTTCAAGTAAAAGTCTGAAATATAAGTAACTTGCTCATTATCAACAAAGACGGAGGGACAAAGAACAGTGTCACAACTTTCTCAAAAACTGTTGGAACAGTAATAAAAGGAACATGAATAAGGGTTTAGATACTGAATCTTGACGCGCCAATAGACATGTCATTCCAAAGATGAACATCAACATGAGTAGGAGAGTACTTAAGAACTTTTGTAAGGCCAAGAATTATACGAAAGTTGATTGAAATTTTGCCTCTTGAGAGGTGACGTGTAATTGTGACTCGATTTCGAAAAGAAACTTACCTCTTAAAGCGTGTTTACATATATATATATATATATATATATATATATATATATATATATAGAATATATATATATATATATATATATATATATATATATATATAATATATATATATATATATATATATATATATATATATATATATATATATAATATATTTCTGAAATAAATAAAGGATTAGTGCTTGATTAAGTTGTTACGGGATTGTATTGAAAGATTGATAGAGATGGATTTCATATTTAGGATTAGTAAAACCGAACAATGTTTGTGAATTTAATTCAGCAGTCAGTAGACTAAATTGAATTGGATCATTGTTTTCCCGTGGTTTTACAAGCCTTAAAATTATAGTTACACAAAAGTCTCCTTAAAGTTACCTATGGTGCAAACGCGTATTCTCTCTCTCTCTCTCTCTCTCTCTCTCTCTCTCTCTCTCTCTCTCTCTCTCACCCTTACCTGGAAGACGTTAAGTGCCTTGGCTAGTCCACCAACTTGATTCTTGAGACTGAAGACAACGGAGTTGTGACAAGGCAGGTAGACTTCCTTTTCCTGACGATTATCTCTCTCCGGGGACGCTCTTGCGTTCTTGCTTTGTTGCTCTTTCTGCTGCAAGAGGTAAAAGGAAGGATATCATTTATGCGACCTTTGGAAGAAACGACCCCCTTTGACTTGGGACCACCTTGACGTGGTGAAGGGGCTCTTGAACCCCAGGAGTTTGTTCCCGGGTTTCCAAGAGTCCCATATATCATTGTATATTTCTTTGGATTAATGTTTTTGGAATTTTCCACTTTTGCTAAGATTTGTTGGACCTGACAAATATGAAATGATATCATAGCTCAGAATGGGTTTATATCCGAAGCTAAATAGTTGGAACTTTGGTAGGACAATCAACTACCTGATAATGTTTGGGCCACGTATTCTAGTCCTAGCAAGATGGTTTGGCTTACAGTTGGGCCACTCTAATCCTATTCCACCCCCTGTGGAGTAGGGAGGGGGCGCGGACATTTGGAAGTCTGTTCTCACTTTTACCATTAGTGGAAGAATAAATCCCATGAAAGACCGATGATATCTTTCTAAGGTTTTCATATTTAACTTTTATACTTTTAATCTTTGTGAGTAGTAGCTGTAAGCATTCGAGTACCCTAGGACTCTTTGATGGACGGACTCGGCACAGTAGACCACCGTTGGAACCTCCCCTGACAACCTTTGTTTAAAAAGAAAAATCCTAGTATAATTACACTGGAATCCTATGCTCCAGTACAGAGCAAATAACCCCCCCCAAAAAAAAAAAAAAAAAAAAAAAAAAGAGAGAGAGAGAGAGAGTGAGGAGAATGGCGAGATTAAGGAGAGAGAGACGAGAGAGAGAGAGAGAGAGAGAGAGTAAATATCGTCTTGACCCATCCTTGGCCTAGCCTCGACCCCCTCTTCGGGAATGGAAATTGGTCAAGGTTTCTAACATTAGAAACTGACCAAAGAATATCGGCACTCAAGATGGAAAATTATTTACTGAACAGACATTGTGCGACTGAAATGTCGCGTAGACAGATAAAAGAAAAGACGGCTCATAGAAGCCACAACAAAAAGTCAGTATGAAGATTATTTATCAATAAAAAACACAGATAACACACTATATATATATATATATATATATATATATATATATATATATATATATATATATATATATATCTATAAACACTATTTAGGTTACCATTGTACTTCCTGATCATTATAACGAGCCACTTGAAAAGAATGTATTATTAGACTCGCGTAAAAAGAGATACCCAAAGGTACAGAATTGTGGACTGTGAAGTACCAAGTAAACAGATTAATAAACTAATCACAAAAATAAAATTTTGAAGATCAAGGTCTACCGTAGAAAACAAAAATTTTAGATCACACCAGAGAAGTAAGACCATATGTCCCAATGCCGCTATTGTCAAAATTGCAGTAAATATGAGCGTGCGAAAAACATCATTGTCGAAATGAATCTGTGTGCGCGTATTGTGGATCTGAAGGACAAAGTGCTGCAGTGAACCAAAGTGTATAAACTGTGGCCAAGTTTCAAAGAATGTATATACTATATATACAATACGGTTGAAAATATTAGAAAGGACTGGGATGTCTATAAAAGAGGATGCATTAGAATTAAAAGTGAGGGGAATTCAAGATCCTGCTAAGAAACATACATATTCTTCAGTAACAAGAAAGAATAATGAAATAAAAACACACACACACACGTAACGGAGCACAGAAAAGTAAATCTCAAGAAGAAATTAATGCTTTAGAAAAGAAATCTTGAATGATGTGGATATTTTATCGAACTTATTTGAACTATTAATGGAAATAGAAGCACAATAAGATACTACTACAGAAATAAGATAGAAAGATTGTGAGTGACCGGAAAAACTAAATTAATAAAAATAAAACTCGGTAGGGAGAAGAGATAATCTGAATAGAAAGTTACGTAAAATAGATAAAACATGACCGATATTAGAAGGAACTTTACACGAATTACTTTATTATTACCAGAATTGATATCTTAAGCCTCTATACAGCAAAATATCTGCAAAATTAAAAAAATGAAGTCATTCAAGGAAGAATCATCTCGTGGAGGAAAAATATATCATCTCTCTTATAATTTGCCCATACAAATAAAATGGAAAAAAATCAGATAAACACGCCATATTAAACGATGGAAAAACGTATACCTGATCGAAATTAGTAATATAATTGGAAAAACTTGGCATATGTGAGTAGTGATAAACATTTGGATGAACACTTAGTGAGAAATAATATAGAATTAATAGCAATAAATTTTGGAACAGTAGGAAACATATATAAGAAATTTTAATATGGATGAGTTGGAATGCTCTTTTGAACAGCAATAAACCTGCTCCTGTAGGTGATAATATTAGTGTTTATGTGATCTGCCACTCAGGACCTTCGGTAGGGTCATACCTTTTACAGTTTTATAATCATTTATGGATTAGAAATTTATTTCCGGCCACGTACGTAGAGGATTTGAACGAAAACAAATTACTGAAGCTGTCTTTTTATTCACATTGTAGAAAAGAATATGATACTACATGGAAGTATGCAATATTAAAACGTAATATAAAACAGCATCCGTGGCATTTACCTAGGTTTATGTAAAACTTTTTGACACATTGCAGTTTACAGGTAAGAACTGATGACGTTTTTTCCATAGCCACAAAGGTCATTTAATGTACAATTGCCTCTCCCTCGGAAATAGTATCAAAGGGGAATTAAAAATGAAAAGTGATAGTCACCTGACGGACTCGAAGTACCGTTGATAACTATCAATGACTTCAGTGACGCGTACTCTCACTGAGTCATTGATAGTTATCAACGGTACTTCGAGTCCATCAGGTGACCATCACTTTTCAGTAATAATTTCCCTTTGGCGTTATTTCCGAGGGAGAGCCAATTGCTTATTAAAAGACATTCGTAGATTAACGTTTGTGTATGAATGAATAGGTAAGTAACGGTGATGTGATAAAAATTTATTTACTAATATATGAGTATAAGTGAACTATAATTTCTTTTTGGTAACACGAATAATACGATTAATAACGACTCCACTGAGTGTACGGAGTATAGAAACTGCTATATTTTAATGGTACTTCATGATACCGTAGCCACTGATTGGGAAACAAACGTATTAGATTGTGTATCTTCCTAAATGCAAACATATAAAGTTCACATTTGAGGAGATACACTTTTTGATTGGCTATGTTTCCCAAATAGGAACTGTGGTATCTTCCGGTATCATTAAGATACAGTAGCTTCTATGCCCTGTTTTTTTTTTGTACGGCGTTATTGTGTTAATAATTTTATTCGTGTTGCTATTATTTTCCTTTCTTGACTGTGAATAAATTTAGCAATTTGAAAACTTACGTTTCATATGGGATTACAAAAGAAAGACCATGGTGGTTGAACGAAATTCTCTCTCTCTCTCTCTCTCTCTCTCTCTCTCTCTCTCTCTCTCTCTCTCTCTCTCCCCAATACACAGTGCTCCAGGTGAATAGATTCGGTTTAATACTGTGACCAGTTTTAGCTACGCAGATTAGGAGATTTCTGTCAGTTCAATATAGTAATTTTTTAAATCCAAACTTTAAAAAAATACCATTGAAATAATGTCAAAATGGGGTTGATTTTCCCCTGGAGCCATTATCTTTAAATCTAAGATGTCTGAGATAATTTCAATTGCTTCAGCAATACTAAAAGCTTTTTAGATTGTTTAAATTTTATATCCATTTATTTTCTATACATAGAAAAAAGGAAAGCCCCAAGGTTTAAATTATGAATAGAGAGCAGAAGAAATAGGAGAGAGAGAGAGAGAGAGAGAGAGAGAGAGAGAGAGAGAGAGAGAGAGAGAATTAACGTAAATATTAGAGGTATAAGAGAGTCTTGTATCATGACGATAATGTGTGCCTCGCATTTAGAGATCGTTTTTCATACTGGATAGTAATGGACCGTTTTGGGCTTTTACACCAGGTGAAGTATAGGCGTTATAATGGGAATACTTAAAATGGAAGGTAAGAAAGGAAGGTTTTTGAACTACTACGAAGTAATAGCTGTAATTTTAATTGGTAATTGGTGCTTAAAGAGTATGTGTGTGTGTGTGTGTGTGTATATATATATATATATATATATATATATATATATATATGTATATATATTATATACATATTATATACATATAATCATATATGTGTATATTATATATATATATATATATTATATATATATATATATATATATATATATATGTATGTAATGTAAAGTATAAAAGACCCATTAAAACACTGACTTAAAGCTAAGGATATTATGGTGGACTGACTCATATCCTTATTAAGCAATGAATGACAAAATTAGTTTCATTAGTGAAATAGATAGTGGGAGATATGCCTTTAGGTGATGCCTGGAGTCACTGCTAAGCCGTTGTTGGTTCTGTTAATAATTGTCTTAATCTGCTTCATCGTTGCCTTAAGGAAGATATTGTCTATCTGGTCAGAGTCCCTGCTCCATTTGAAAGGTTGATCATATTATTTTGTTGTTTTATCAGTGAAGATTCTATCATCTGACATTTGTATCAATACCAGCTTTTGTATAAAATTTGGAATGAGTTCCAATCCATGGTATTGTTTGTGTTATTTTTATGATAGAAAATCACTGAACCATGTTGTCCATATCAAACTGATCGTTTATGTTGAGTTAATCTTTCCAAGAGAGATTTTCCCGTGAAACCATAAATGACTTTGTATGGATTGTGATAAGTCATACTATGGTTTTACTGGAAAATCTCTCTTAGAAAGATTAACTCAACATAACAATCACTTGGGTATGGACAACATAGTTCGGCAATTTTCCATCATATAAATAACACAAACCATACCGTGGGTTGGAACTCATCCCGAATTTTATAGAATAGCAGCTGTCAATACGAATGTCAGATGATAGCATCTTCACTGACAAAACAACAAGATAATAGGATCAACCTCTCCAATGGAGCCTGGGTCTCTGACCAAATAGACAATATCTTCCTTAAAGCAACGATGAAATGGATTAAGATAATTAACAGAACCAACAACGGCTTCGCTGTGACCCCAGGCATCACCTAAAGGCATATCTCCCACTATATGTTATGTTAATGACACACCTTTTGTCATTCACTACTTGATAAGGGTGGAAGTGAGCCGGCCTAAATACAGTCCTTTGCATTTATCCAGAGTGTTTTAATGGGCCTTTTTTTACTTGAGACGTATCCTGTTTTAACAGAAGAATTTATATAATATTATATATATATAATATCTATATATATAGATATATTAGATGTATTATATTAATCTTAGATATATTATATATGTATATATATTATATATATGATATATACTGTATATAATATATATGTATATATCTATATAGATGTATATATATATATATCTAATATATATATATCTATTATTATAATATATATTAGGTGTCTCTAGGGGGTATATACTATATAGTGGATGCACTGGAAAGAAGAAGCGTAGCCAGAGCTTTGTATGATTTTCTTTGGTTGAAGGAGAAGGTGAGAAAGAAGTTGAATAAGCTGTTCAGCAGGTATTTAAACGCATAGAGAGATTATGCTGAAATGAATGTACTCTTTGAATGACGGACTGAATGTTTTTACACCATCAATTCAGTTCTCTCTGACTGTTGATCTTTCTCTTCTCCTATCTCCACACACTTCTGAGTAGCCCACTATTTTCACCAACCTATCATCCTCCATTCTTTCCGCACAACCAAATTTTCAGTTCTAATTAATCCATTCACCTCTACAGCCTCCACCTCTTTTGTTTCGTCTGCATTTCACTTACGTAGGGGTAAGGTATTTCACATTCTCTTCATACATTTTAACCCTGGCTTCCAAAGAAATTCTGATTTCCTTCCAAGCATTTGCACCATCTGTTACCTTCCTAGGTTCAACAGACCTGCAGAGAGAGAGAGAGAGAGAGAGAGAGAGAGAGAGAGAGAGAGAGAGAGAGAGAGAGAGAGAGAGAGAGAAGAGGGGGGGGGGGGGGGGGGGGGGGGAAGGAGAAGAGAGAGAGAGAGAGATATTTGGGGATGGGGTGGGGTGGAGTAAATTTCATATTCCTACATAATTATATTTGGTGACCTTCAGTAAAGATTCTTATGGAAGTTATAAAGATGCAAATATCCATTTGTGAAAACAACATTTGCGTATTTAGCGCTTGTGGCCACACACATATGCCCACACACCCCCTCCAATTTATTTTTGGTTGTCCCTCTGATTAGGAAAAAATGATCTCTGGTAATCCGTCCCCCACCTCTGCTTCATATCCAATTAACCAGATGGCGTCGTCCGGCGGAGGATTTACGACGTTAAAGTTTTGACATCGTGACAGACGAGTCATTTGGCCAAACTTGCCGAGAAAGGGGAAGGGTTTTAACACTTTTGGGGGAAGGGGTTAGCGAGGGAGGGTCTGAAGAGGAAGTGTGAATAACTATGGATGAGAAGGTTGTTGTAAATCCCAAAGGAAGCGAGATAACAAGGAGAACAAAATCTCGGAGGTTTCGGTTTCAATCTCTCATTGAATGTGTTCCTGTTCATGGAGCCGTCAGACTTTTCCACATCGGAGGACTTGCATTATTTTGATTAAGCTGCATATAGGATGTAAGGGCACCAATCTGCAGCTCCTGTCGAGAAGTTTTAACAGCAAATTATTTTCTAATTGATTGCCCATTTTTTACCGAAGAAAAAAAGAGCACCTTCACTCTATGATCATGATTGCGATGTCAATAAATTAATGGTGTTTTCAAGAAAAGTATATTGGTAGAAAATTATTTGTTTTTATTTACCAAATTTTACTTTTTTTATTATTAATCTGTATGTATTGTTATTTTTATCTCTATAATTTTGCCTGAATTTTACCCAAATTTACAATATTCGATTCTAAGTGCTGAGTGTCTTAAGTTGCCCAGTGCTTGGTATATTTGCCTAAAATCTGTAAATCAATCAATCAGTCAACCATTCTAACATGTACAGTGTCATGCTGTGCATAATTTTTACAATATAAGCTTGGTATATTTGCCTAAAATCTGTAAATCAATCAATCAGTCAACCATTCTAACATGTACAGTGTCATGCTGTGCATAATTTTTACAATGTTTAAGCAGTTCAGTTCTCTTATGCCGGTTAGACTGGTTAATGACTGGAAATAAAGAACTGAACAGCATAGAAATGTATAAGGCATTTGCATCTTTTTAGTTTCTGGGCAACTAATCGTCTAATATACGTGTCTTGGGCCGAGGCCTTTTAAAATATATTCGCATCAGGGCTCGTGTGATGTACTCTAGACTTCAGAATCATTATCCTTTTCCTTCTGTGGCACGAGTAAGTATTTATAAATGTCGATATCATGTGATAGCAGCTTAAGTCTCGATATTATGTTCTATTCTTGCTCTTCAGGTATCCAGTGAAACTCCGTGAGGCATAGCTCTGTCTCGCGAAGATATAGGGGAAGGTGGGGCAAAATGACACACTTACGGTTTGAGTCCAGTTTCTGAAAACCCTTTTGAAATATATCTAAAGACAGTTATTTTTGTTCTCATCTTTGTTCATCAATAAACAAAATAAACTCTCTTTGGAAGATATATTGTTCATACTTTACCGAAGAAAATTGACAAGAGAAAATAAACCCTGGTGGGCCATTATGTACACTGGTTAGGGCAAAATGGCCCCTCATGAATAAACACTTATTAACACATCTCAATCTGTTTTCACATAGAAATGTACCAGTAAAGGAACTCAATATAAAAATGAAATGAATATTCAGCACACAACTTGAAATTGTTAAGTTCTCATAACTCTAAAAAGTAAATGGTCTTTAGCTAAATATCACTAAAAATAATCTCTTATCATTCTACTTACCAGTGATAAGTGACGTTGCCTTGCATGGCAAGTGATTATTGTTCGTATAAAAGAAATATAAAACATATTGTCCTTTTATATGTCCAAAGAAATGGTAGCTTATTATCAGCAAAAATTAATACCTAACTAAATATAGACCTATGCACAAAATTTGCAGCTGAATTCATAATCATCTTCATCTACACCTGCACATCCGTCATGAGCCCAGTATTTACAATCACCTCTCTTATTGTATTTTTCGCTGTATTATAAACAGAATGTCTCGTCATCATCCTCGGACTCACTTGATTCATGTTGAGTGACAGTTGATGCATCAAGACACAACCTGAAACCTTTTTTATTTTCTGATGTGCTTTGCCACTCTTATGTTTAACTGCTACTGGTATTTTTGTTATCTTTTTATCCTTCTCACTTAATTTTTCCTGAAGCATCTTGTATGGGCTTGATGTAATATGCTCCGACACAGTCTTTCTTAGTTTACGCTTTGCAATAACTCTATCTGCTTTAGGAGAGGGACTTATTTTAAATGGAGAAATATAACCAGAAGTGCTAGCAGTGGGTGGGTCCGGGTCTTTATGAGGAGTAGGGCTAGCTACTTCATCAAATAATAGGAGCTCCTGGATATATCATCAATAAAGTTTGAGTAGCAAGTACTGTATTTACTTACAAATGAAATACATTTTGTTGGTATTTGTGGCTAGAAATTTAGCTGAGTAAATAAATAAATAAATAAATGTAATAAGATGAATGTGCTGGCTCTAATTAGAACCAGCAAAGGGAAAGCCTAAGTCTATGAAGAAAGAATTAATATTGGAAGTCTCTGTAAGAAAACAGACAATTTTAAAGAACATTATAGATATAATAAACAGCAGAGGCTATTCTGAATGTAATAATTAATATAAATGTAAAATCTTTGCCTGTATTGTATCTGAGGGTAAAGCAGACCACCTGAGGGTAAAATGGACCACTGTGCCATTTTACCCCAGGCACAAGTGTGCATTTTGCCCCATGGCAATAAATATGTTGACAACAACCACACCAGACTACAGGGGCTAGAAGTGTAGTTTTCTCTAGTTAGCCTTATTCACAGGATAATATTAAAGACTTGTGCAATGTTGCATTAAATTATAAGTCGCTGTGTTCCTGCTAATGCGATTTTATCCGACCCTTGCCAGTAGATCAGGAGGTGGTGAAAATTTCAGGGGAATTTTGCACATAAACAAAACACGGCTTTCAACTAGCACTTATATGTTACAGCTGACTGAGGAACCAAAGATTTAGTACATACACATCCCATGAGGTGGTAGCACCAAGAAACCGGTGGGGTCCATATTACCCACTTGTGCCGTTTTGTCCCACCTTCCCCTACTACTTGGTATTTTGACTGATTAAAGAAGCCCTGTACCCTTAGGCGATTACTTTAGTAGATTACTGTTAAGGCAGAATAGGAGATCAGTTTTGTCATTGTTAATATTGATTATATTATTATATACAACCATTCTTATTGTGTTCTTTTGCATGTACTTTATGACAGTAGTGTCGGTTTTGCGCTTCATTATTAATTTACCGTCATATTATGTTGTGTATCTCTATTTATGCAATTCATAATTATTTTGATGGCAAGATCGTTAGTTTCTTCGTCGTCCTTTTAATGTAGACAGTTTTGTCCTAATTTATTTCGGTCTGTTATACATTTGTAATTGAAATCTACAAGTCAAATAATTGTAATGTTTCAGAGGTGTTATTTTTTCCGATTCTAGATTGATTATTTACCAGGATATTACTTTTCAAGAAGTTTGACGAATTGCTATTCCATTTGTTTTTTCAATGTGTTGTGGGGGGGGGGGGGGGGGGTGTTTGAAAGCGCGCATAATATCTTGATAAGTCTCGCTGTCAGGCCCTCGGTTGTACACCAATGCAACAGTCGATGTAATATGGTTTTCCAGGAAAAATTTCGTGTCAGATTTTGTTGTTGATATTATCTTAAAGATTTCCTCTACATGTCGGTTGTGCACGTGTTACCTCACAGTCCAGTTATCAATCCTTTTCTAGGCTCGTACTAGTATATTTTGTGTTTCCTTGTTATAAAATTTGACTAGGAAATTTTTTTGCAATCGGCATCACCTTTTTCATATCAGGTTACTAACGTGGTTATGCTCTGGAGAAGTTTTTATTTTGGTCTTATAAAAATTAGAGAATTGTTTAAGGATGTTTCCCTTGTTTTTATTCCAGGAAGGATCGTCTTTCGTTTTATGCAAAATGATTAAGAAAATCACTAACAGTTTTCTATCCGTACTTCTCCCGTGTGACCTTGACATCGTGATCCCAATAATGTTTCAATAACATTTACTTGACTTTTGACGGATTAGAGACACTGGTGCCTTATAGTTCACGTTGTAAATTCAAGGTATGTTTTTCATCACTTGTGTTACCTTCCAGTGGTCCCTTTCTGGGTTCCAGAATGTCAGCAATATGTATGTGCATCACCTTACTTTCTTCTTTAGTTCCCCCAGTAATCTGCGAACTCTTGTCATATGCATCTGTTGAGCTGCATATGACAACACTTAAACTAGAGGCCATCGTGATGCATGGTTTGGGAAACAGAGAACTGGACTAAGCTAGCATACGTATTTACAGATTTGGCCGCTGTTCTCTAGTACGAACTTCCAGAGGGCACAGTAAAGATGACTTGCCTCGAAAATATCTTTCACGGTAGGTAATATCTGTGCTGTCTCCAATGCCAACAACCACCACGCCATAGCTTTAGCAGCAGTTTGTTCTAAAACCTAAGTCTTCAGTTATGCTCAGAAACAAGTCACTCTCAGCAACCTCTCTGACACCTATTGTGATTACGAATTTTATTCCCTCAATCACAAAACTGGAATGTTACTTTAACACGTTTCCTGCGACAGCCATAATGGCTGGAATGCTGGTACTGCGACAGTAGTAAAACTGCTCTATCGTCAGCACCAAAGGAGACAACAAGGGGAGAGGTTGTTCATGCTTGTCTCTCACAAGATAGACTTTGTTGAGGTAAGAAAAGCCGTGACCCACCAGTGGGTCCCATCGCATCTGAATGAAAATTTTATTACTGCAGTGTAGGTAATAAATATTTATATATAATTTACGTATTTGAGGGTTTGGTTAGGGTTTCCCTTTCTGTCTTTTTTTTATATATATGTAATTTATATATTTGAGGGTTTGGTAAGGGTTTCCTTTTCTGTATTTTTTTTTCTTAGGCAGTGAATGACCTAATATGACCCATAGTGTTGAATCTTTTCTAAATTTCTATAAATCAATCAGTAATTTTATATATTGTTTTACCTTAGTATCAAAACTTTACACAGCATATCATCTTTGCAGGTGTTACAATGTTGGCTTCCAACTTTTATAGAAGTAAAAAAAATCTGATAGAAATGACAAGCTCCAATTCTAAGGAAGAACTGGTCTTCTGAAGAAGACACTTTCTGATGATGAATATATTCATTCAGAAAAACAGGAAGCAGTTTCATTAAGTGAAGAGTCTCCCATGATGATTCTGAAAATCAAATCACTGAAGAAGAGCAAGAAAATGAGGAAGAAAATGAGGAAGAAATTTGGAATGAAGACACAAGTCCACCAAATGCCGAGTGGATAAAAGTGACGAAGAAAGCTCGACAACATGGATTTACTGGGAAAGAAGAACTTTGTGTAACTGTGCATCCATCGTCTTCATATAACCAAATTTGGCCTATTGATGTTTACAAACAAATAATTACTGATGATGATATAAATCTAATTGTTCAAGAAACCAATCGATATGCTGAGCAGAAAATTTCTTTGGTTACTGTAACAAGAAGATCGAAATTACGGCAGGGGTGGGTTCTACAATAACGAAGAAATTGAAAAGTTTATTGGACTTATCATTTACATAGGATTGGTTCCATTCCCTGAGATCCAATTATATTGGTCAAAAAGCATCCTTTATAAGAATGAAATTGTTCCAAAAACAATGAGTAGAGACCGCTTCCTCTTGCTCTTGCAAATGTTACATTTTTGCAACAATGAAGAACCTAATGTGGGAAGAGATTGGAAAATAAGAAAATTACTTGATATGATTTTGGTGCATTATCAATCAATTCTACAGTGAATGCTTGGGTACTTTACAATAAGTACTTTGCTGTCAAGAAAATGTCATTACGTGCATTCAAGGAATCTATTGTCTTATACTATACTAGTGGTATCATGAAGGAAAAAAACAAACCAGGAAAATCAAGTATGAATATTTCAGGAAAATCTCCACATTGTCTCAAAGAAGCAGAAGGACAGAAAAGAAAAACAAGGAAACGATGCAGAGGCTGCTACGAAATGTTAGCAGCAAATGAAGGATCCAAAGTGGCCAAAATCAAGTCAAGAAAGGTTTCCACATATTGTGACTCATGTGATGGATCTCCATATCTATGTTTATCATGTTTCAATCTCAAACATAACTAGTGAGATGATTTTTCATTAGCAAATGGAATGGAAAACTAATTTTCTTATATACTGAATGTCAGACAAATTTTCTTTGCAATTATTTCAATAAAACTTTGTTTTTTATTTTTTTTTGTATAATTCAACCCTTTGATAGCAATACTGATCTACTAAAATAATAATTGCAATTAAAAGTTTAAGTTTTTGTTTATAAATTAAAAAAAATAATTTTGTTCTACTGGGACCCACCGGTGGGTCACATTGCAGCAAATGAGAGAACAGTGTGACCCACTGGTGGGTCCCATCGTTAATGTTCTTCGAGCCGTTCAGATTAAGGGTTCTGGGAATAAGTCTGGCATTACTTGTTCACTGGTGTGGCATTACTTGTTCACTGGTGTTTACATATTGGGAAAAATAAGACGGTCGTTTGTCACTTCTGGCAAGTTGTCTCTTCCAGATTAAGTTAAGGGTGTTGTTATTCACAGTAGTTTCTGACATGGAGAGATGTATTTTACTGATTAGAGTAATATTGGTTAAGGTATTATAACGTTTATTGTCTTGGGTACGCGAAGTCATTTGACATGGAATGTCACCAAATCCTGGAGCACATTTTTTAGCATTTGCTAATAATGATTTAGATAGGCTACTTATATTTAGAATAGTAAATTTTACTTATATTTAGAACAGTAAATTCAATGCTTCTTTTTAAAAATGTGGCAAAGTCTTAGTGTTTTCTCCTCTTCCCCTTAACAACAATTTGAAGTTAATAGGATTTCAGTGGAACTTTGTCAGAGAGGGTGGCAAGGTTATCGGCCGTTCTTTATGTCATTTATTTCTTCTTAAACGTCAGTAATGATAGTCTATGGGATGAATTTACCAGTTATGTTTCCTACTTTCTTTCTAACCAAAGTAAGTGGCAAAAAAAGGGATGAATTTACCTGTTGCGGTTCCTACTTTCTTCATGCCGAAAGTACATTAATTTTTTTCCCCATGTATAGATAGTAGTGTATAGACCAACATCCTTTATGTTTAAGTCTAAACCATGCTCTGGCTTTAGGTTATCTAAGATAATGATCACACCCCTGTCTGTATTTTTGCTCTCATTATTCCTGAGCCACATTTTGTTTTGCTTAGAGAATGATCGGAGACTAGGTTTGAAAAGGTTTTTGTTAACTACTTCTGTAGCATTATCTGTAAAAGCTCACTCTCAAGCATCATCGTCTGGCTATATACAGACCACTGAGCTCTTTCTTGATTTGACTTTGGTAACCTTCTGACAGGCAGATTTATAAAAATATCGATGACTATTGAGAAGTTATTGGTACTATACCTGTCATCCATTACTTCTTAGCTGAAGTCAGTGACAGAGTACTCACAATTATCGATGGGTATAATTGGTTGATAATGTAACGGTCTGAATAAAGAGGCGTGTTTGTTTCTTGTGTGCAGCTTAAAGCACTCAGATTAGCAAGTGTAGAACACGGATGAGTTCCTTTGGCTACTGATTATTTATTCCTGGAATGCGTTACAGACATTCGTTGATGTGGGCTCTTTGTCTGAAGATGGGTACTTTTCTATAGGCAAAGGATCACAAGGTGGTAAGTAGAGACAGCAAGTTATATTTCCTTTCAAGAAAACGTGCTCTGCACCTCCTTGTGAAGGATGCTGGTTAAAATTGTTTACGTAAAGTGTCATTGCGAATAGTTGATAATGTCTCATTAGAATGAATTTGGATTGAGTTGAATGGTATATCATCATCTTTGTTTCCCCTTCGTTTTCAAGTGGAGAGTCGTTGGTCCAGATGTTTGTGTGTTTTTTTTCTCTTATCAGTTAGCAGTTAGGCCCAATGTTATGGCATTTCACGAACGATTGCTAAGGGATGGTGCAGATACGGAGAAAATTGCAGATTCATTCACAAAATGAATAATTATGATGAAGGAAGATCAAATATATTGGAATAGTTGGAATTTTTAATGTCCGAATTTCGGGAAATGAAGAAAAGAACATAGCAGAACAGGAAATAGACATAGGAAAATCCTTATTATTACCCATATTAAATGAAGGAGATAACATGCAAACCATCATAGTGATGAATGATGAATGTGCAGGGTTTAGTTACGAGTAACTCAAAAAGAAAAATAAGAGTTCTTAGAAGAAATAACCCAAATTCACGATATATGGGAAAGACATAAAACAAGGAAAATATATGAGATATATAGTAACTCAGAATGTGAACTAATAGCGGTAGAATTTGAATCTGAAAAATTAATGAACATAGTAGTATATAGACCCCCTAATACTAAAGAGTTTGACACAGTAATAGAAAAATTGGATGATATATGTAGAAATCACAAGGACTGGACTATTCTCCTATCCGGAGACTTTAACTTCCTTTTGTAGAGTGGAAAGAACAAATAGGAGATTGTGGTTGTATTTATACATATAAAAAAGGGAGTAATAGTAGTGGAGAAAATAAGAGGCAATTCGAAATAAATCACCTGCCAACAAGAAAGGAAAATACTTTAGACCTAGTATTTGGAAACAAGGTGAATTATGTTAAAGAAATAATAGTTTATAATGCGAGTATTTCAGACCATAATGTCATAGAATTAACAGTCCATTCCAAAGCAAGTGAAAACAGAGATAAGCAAGAGATGAAAAAGTGGGATGGATATGGAAAATACAATTCCTACAGTTAAAATATAAAATGGTCAGAAATAAATGAATAATTAACCAAAGATTGGGATAACATTTTCATAAGTAATGATATACCGGTAAATACGGAGATATTATATAAAATAGTAGAGAAAATAGTGGATTAACATATAAAATATTATAGAAAATAGTTGCTAAACATATACCAAAGAAGAAAAGTAAATATCAGTCATACATACCAAGAGACTGAAGGATCTTGTTCCAGAAAATCAGAAAGTGGAAAAAAGGTCTTGCAAAAGAAAAAAATCCTTGGAAAGTGATGGAACTAAAAAGTAGGATAGAAAATGCAGAACAAAATATTATACAATCAAAAGAAAATGAAAAATGGGTCTTGGAAGAAAAAACCCTAGTAAATATCGACCAAAACCCCAAGCTATTGTACTCGTATGCAAAAAAGATGAATAAAAGAAGAATAGAAATAGGCCCTCTAAGAATTGTAGGGAGATTAACGAATGAAAAAAGGGAAATATGCAACATATTGGCAGAAAGATATGAGAGAGAATGAACCCCTAGAAAATGATAATGATACAGAAATAAGTGATGAAAACAGTGAATATTTATCAGACATTGATATTAATGAAGCCGATATAGTGCAGGCTATTAATGAAATTAAAAATGGAGCAGCAGCTGGGCCTGATGGTGTCCCTGCTATTTTGTTAAAAAAAGTAGTTCATTCTATCGCAAAGACCCTTGCAATATTATTAAGACAAAGTGTAGATACAGGCAAGATGTATGATGAGCACAAATTGGCATATATTACCCCTACTTTCAAAAGTGGATCTAACATCACATATTATGAGTGTATGAAAGGGTAATAAAGAAAAATATGAAACATTTAATAAAAAATAATTTGTTTAATATAAGACAACATGGTTTTTTATCTGGAAAAAGTACACAAACCTAACTGTTAGTCCACCGTGAGAACATATTTAAAAATATGAAAAACGGAGAAGAAACAGATGTGGTTTATCTAGACTTTGCAAAAGCTTTTGACAAGGTAGATCATAATATATTAGTGAAGAAAATTAGAAAACATAATATCGTGGATAAAGTAGGAAGATGGTTAAAAGAATTTTTACACAACAGAAAACAGATAGTTATTGCAAACAATGAGAAATCGGATTAAGCTAATAATATCCGGTGTGCCACAAGGTACGGTGTTAGCTGCATTGCTGTTTGTTATTATGATTGGAGACATAGACAATAATGTTAAGGACTCTGTAGTGAGTAGTTTCGCCGATGACACAAGAATAAGTAGAGAAATTACTTGTGATGAAGATAGGAACGCACTACAAAGAGACCTTAACATAGTATATGAATGGGCAGAGGTAAATAGGATGGTATTTAACTCTGATAAATTTGAATCAATAAATTATGGAGACAGAGAAGGAAATATATATGCATATAGGGGACCTAATAACGAGACAATCACAAATAAGGAAGAAGTTAAAGACCTTGGTGTGATGTTGCATAGGAACATGTTATGCAATGATCAAATAGGAATTCTATTGGCAAAATGTAAAGCAAAAATGTGAATGTTGTTACGGCACTTCAAAACAAGAAAAGCTGAACACATGATTATGCTTTATAAAATGTATGTTCGTAGTCCACTTGAATATTGCAGTATGATATGGTACCCACACTATCAAAAAGGATATTGCACAAATAGAGTGTACAAAGGTCCTTTACAGCTAGAATAGAAGAAGTTAAGGATCTTGACTACTGGGAAAAACTACAATTTTTAGAATTATATAGTCTAGAAAGGAGAAGAGAACGCTACAAGATAATTCATGCATGGAAACAGATAGAAGGAATTGCTGAAAACATCATGGAGCTAAGAATATCAGAAAGAGCAAGCAGAGGTAGATTAATAGTGCCCAAAACTATACCAGGAAAAATAAGGAAAGCACACAGGACATTAATTCACTACGCACCAGCATCGGCAATGCAGCATATATTCAATGCGTTGCCAGCTTGTATCTGAGGAATATATCAGGAGTAAGCGTAGATGTGTTTAAGAATAAGCTCGACAAATATCTAAGCTGCATCCCAGACCATCCAAGATTGGAAGATGCAAAATATACCGGAAGATGCACTAGCAACTCTCTGGTAGACATTTGAGGTGCCTCACACTGAGGGACCTTGGGCAACCCGAACACTATGTAAGGTCTCCTCTCTCTCTCTCTCTCTCTCTCTCTCTCTCTCTCTCTCTCTCTCTCTCACACACACACACACACACACACACACACACACACGAGGAAGGTCTATCCAATTTCCCTCTTTAATAAGGACGGGAAAATTCAGGGTTTATTTGATGTCCTTTGCATAATTAAACCTTTTCTTTTCGTTTTGTTTTTGCTTTTTATCTTTCGATATTGTTGCTTCTTCCTTGGTTTATTCCGATCTTCGTTGTACTTATTTGTAACATGAGTTATCAATATTTTATCCGTAAATTTAATAAATGACGTTTTGCCTGCGTTACTTTCTCTCTCTCTCTCTCTCTCTCTCTCTCTCTCTCTCTCTCTCTCTCTCTCTCTCTCTCTCTCTCGTACACAATAACAAGTGTCTTTGTACGCTTAAGCAATTTGCATGTTAGTCCCCGAGGCCAATCGTCTGTTGTTCGTCCTCTATTTTTACTCAGAAGCCAGAGCCTCCTTCTCTCCCTCAAGGAGGGGAGCATTGTTAGTATTTTTCATATGATGCTGTCACTGACTTTCTCACTATCATTTTCATTCATTTTTCGTTTTGCCTCAGTCTAGGTGCCACTCATCATTTTTGAAAGAGAACTCTGGAATGAGTTGTGAGTGCGTTTCATTTTTTGGTCTGTTGGACTGTAACTTGGTGTTGTAAACTCTCCTTTTAAGAGGTGGGTCTGTCTGTCGCTACCTTAGGGGTTAATCCATGGTCATCCTGTTTCTCCCGCTCTATTTTTATCCTTCATGCCTGCACTTCAAAAGCCCTGACTCATCATATTCCTCATAAACACACTCGTGTATGTGCGTGTGTATATCTATATCTACATATATGTAATGTATATATAATATATAAAAAGTAGTAATTTGTTAGCTAACCTGTGTTTAATACACATATATAAGATGTTTAGGTATGCACCAGTGTAGTTGTTGGAGGTACATCATATTATTTGATGGAAGCAAAAGTTTATAAAGAACGTAGTTTAATTTGAATTAAAAAAATAATTCTAAATGTAATTAAGAATGTTTGTTAAGCAGAAGAGAGTTGACCGCAGGAGAAAATAAGTGATAATAGGTTATGGTAGAAGACACGGGAAGGGGAGGAGTAGAACGTGAGGGTGTTGTCAGACTTCAGGATGTTTGTTTGTTTGTATGGTGTTTTTACGTTGCATGGAACCAGTGGTTATTCAGCAACGGGACCAACGGCTTTACGTGACTTCTGAACCACGTAGAGAGTGAACTTCTATCACCAGAAATACACATCTCTCACTCCTCAATGGAATGGCCGGGAATCGAACCGCGACCACCGAGGTGAGAAGCAAACACCAAACCAACCACGCCACTGAGGCGCTAGACTTCAGGATGGAGGCACAAAGACGGCAGCGAGAATAATTGGTTATAGGGGTTAAGTGATGGTATGAGGAAATTAAAGTTTTATTGAATGAAAAACAGGTTATTTGAGGTCATTTGCAAGTTGAGAGTAGATTGTATAGTAACTCCAGGGGGATAGTGAAATAACAACGGCGATGATAAGTTCTTCTGTAGAGAAGTAAATGCAGAAAGTAAGTAAATGTACTGTGAAATTACTGTAGTTCAGGAATGATAAAATGGGTATGGATGTTGAACACAAATTTTAAGGAAAACTTTTTTAAACTGGTAAGGCTCAGTTTTTCATGGTAATATATGTGGTATACATAAGTAGGTTGTTGAAAGGGTGAGCTATGTGGAGATAAATAAAAGTGCTAAAAATTGTAGTGTAGGTGAAGAATGGATAAGATGCCTTTAGAATTTTTTGAACTTGTGGAAAGAATGAATGACGATAATTTGTTGACATGAGTTTGTCATCAGTCAAAAGTGCTCGGGATAAGTAGGAGAGGAAGACATAAGATATCCTCGGATAGGCACAGCTCAGTGGTCTTGTTTAACTATTTTAATAATTAATTAATTAATGGAACCAAAGGAACAGATAATTTTAAGGCACGAGTACAAGAAAGGTAAAGAACAGGTTAAGTTAAGAAAGTTACCAGGGTTTTTGCAAATGAGCTGGAAGAGGAGAGGAGTATTTATGGAAGCAAAAGTTAATTATATCTTAGCTTAACCAGACCAAAGCTGATTGACAGCTCTCCTAGGGCTGGCCCGAAGGGTTAGATATTTTTACGTGGCTACGAACCAACTGGTTTCCTAGCAACGGGACCTACGGCTTAATGTGGTATCCGAACCACATTATATCGTGAAATTCCTCTGATTCCATGTTGGCAGAGCGGGGAATCGAACTATGGAAGCAAAAGTAATGTGTGATGATGTCAGAGCGGATGTGAGCGAACGCTCCTTTAGGGAAGTGCAGAGTGGACGTTGAATGCAAATAAGAGAGAGAGAGAGAGAGAGAGAAACTTGAAACCCGCGGAAACTTTTATTTTTATTTGTATTTTTATTTGTATATTTTGTTTTGAATTTTCCTGTATGTTGAGTATAATATGTCTTGAAAAGGTGAGTGGTACTTGAATATGTGGTTAAGAGTTTTGCATATTTAAGGTGGATCAGGATGTAAATAAGTTAGCGAACTTGTGTCCTGTAATCATGAACCTCTGAGAGAAGGAATATAGGTAGACCAAAGAAGTGTTGGCTGGATGTAGTGGGGGAGATGCTGGCACAGAGGGGCTTTAATGCATCCTTAAGCAGTTTGTTTAGGGGATTTCGACAAGCTGCTGATAAGTGAATCAGTGCGAGTATATGAAGCCGCTATATCTAATATATATATATATATAGTATATATAGTATATATATATATATATAAATATATATACATATATTTTATATATGATAATAATAAAATAATAATAATAATATAATAATAATAATAATAATCATCAAAGGAGCTCATAAATACGCCAAAATATATAGAGAGATAATACTATATTTCAGAGACTGCTGAAGAGGGAGACAGCAGTCTCTGAAATATAGTATTGTCTCTATATTTAGCCGTTTTTATTATATATATATATATATATATATATATATATATATATATATATATGTGTGTGTGTATGTGTATGTATGTATGTATGATGTATGTATGTAGGTATTGTATGTATGTTATGTATGTATGTATGTATGCATGCATTAAGCTACAAAAGTCCTTTACTATTCAATTCGATCTACCTCGGAATTAATATATTTTCATATATATATATATATATATATATATATATATATCATTTCATTGTGTATTATAATATTTTTATCATCCATAATTAAGCATTGGAACTCTGCGCAAAATCTGATCATGCAAATAATATCGAGAGAGAAAAAGAGCAATGGGATATCTCTGTGAGACGATTTTCTGTAGGTGGTGAAGAGAACCATCTGCCGCCATCTTCACCCTACGGATTATCGGGAGGGGTTTTATCGGTTTTTGACATTATTATATCTGAAATGGCTTAGAGCGGGACACCTCCTACGTTTCGTTGAAAAAAGTATACATTTATATATATATATATATATATATATATATATATATATATATATATATACTATATATATATATATATATATATATATATATATATATATATATATATATATATATATATATATATATATATATATTTATTCTATAATATGATTTATGTACACATGTATTTATGCATATATTTAAATATATATTAAGCTTTTTTCATTTTCTATTTCTTGTATTTTCAGACTGAGTGATGGAGTTAGATACAGCCATGGCTAACGACTCTGAGGAAATCAGATGGATTGACCGAATCCGGGCTATAACCTTCAGAGAGGCCAGGGATGTGGGTACATCCTTCATTTCACTTTCCTGGATAGCTAAATACATTAAAAGAGATGAATCCTTTGTTAAAAGAAACTGGATCAAAAATCCATGACTGTCATCATGAAAAGAGTGAGAATCTTGGAAGGCCTGAAATCCTTTCACAGGAGTCAAAAGACATCATAGCTGAGGCAGTGGGTAGACCAAGAAAGTCTATATAGTGCTGTATATCGTGAGTTTAAAAAATCTGGTATCAAGCCATTTCATGTTATCAGCAAGCCCAGCATCACTCAGCAACAGATAGAAGACTGTGCATGGTTTTGTGGTTCATTTCTTAAAGATTTGGATGAAGCTGGCTTTCTCCATGTTGCCGCATCAAATGAATTCTTCATTTACACAGTCAGGAAGCCAAATCATAAAAATGACATCATTTGGGCTGCAAAGTTGGATGATATCAGCGATGAAGTGTGCTATCGCCAAGTTGTGAAATTTCCTGAATGCTTGGGGATTTTTCTCTGTTTCACAGCCAAACAGTTAATATGGATCATCAAAGAAAAAGGACAGTCATGGAATGGCGAATACTACAGAGAAACTGTGGTTACTGATGGACTATTTCATTTTTTCAAAGATCCTGAAAATGTGTTAACTGTTGAAGAGGTCACATTTTTGCATGATAAGGCACCATGTTTCCAGGCTCTTCAGACACAGGAGCTGCTTCGAAACAGTGGTATCGATTTCTTCTCGTCAAGTGAATTTCCAGGTAGCTCCCCTGACCTTAATGTGTGTGAAAACATTGGTAGCATCTTAAAGGATCGTGTTGAAGCGCACTCAGTGAGCTATGATGGTATACCAAGCCTCGACGACGACCGAAGTGCTCAAGGAAATGGAGTTTGAGTCTCAGCTTTTTTGCGATTTGCTGAAATCATACCACTCAAGAATGCAGGCTGTGGTACAGGCAGATGGAAGACACACAAAATATTAAATAATCAGATAGAAACTTAAATACCTGTTCTGAATTACTTTTGTTTTTGTCCATATTAATTTTAGTTTATACTGTAGTGTAGAGGGGGGGCTCTAATTTTGAAACACCCTGTATATTATATTATATCTCGCCTTCAACCCAACAAAAGGAAGCATAAATGCTTAAATTCTATTGCCTTTGACTTCCAGCCATCACACACCTTGTAATATACCGTTGACTATGTAGAACATAAACAAAATAAATGATGAAAAAACAAATTAAAAGATATTTACCATATGAAATCAAAAGACTGCAGAATACAAAAGATGCTATGCTAAGGAGGTCAAAACCCTTTTATGCTTAATGTTTGTGTTGATAGAATGCAGAAATCAGAGGTGTGAGGTGCATTTTTAATTTATTCGTACTAATGTATAATTAAGCAGAATATTCTTTTAATGATATTAAACTATGAGCCTGATGATTCCGTTTGTTAAAAAGTTTTTTAATGGCAATTCGTTTGTAGAAAGCTCTTTAGCCTTGTTGGGCTTCGTTAGTGGTCTTGTCATGGGTTGATATTTGAAGATGCAAATGCTTAGCAACGACTTGCCGGGGAACATACAGTAATAACTTGCTACTCTCTCTCTCTCTCTCTCTCTCTCTCTCTCTCTCTCTCTCTCTCTCTCTCTCTCTCTCTCTCTCTCTCTCTGTTTTAACGATGCGGTTATCGCACACATTAAAGGTCCTTTATAATTGACTTTGGCTTTCTGATTTTTATCCTGTCTGATCTTCTCAGGTCAGGGCTTTAATTCTTACTTCCTGCTACTATTCATCCTCTCCATCAGTACTAGCTATGATTCCACTAGTGTAAGTGACCCTGGTAGTTGTGACGCCAAATTACTCACTCAATCAATCCACTAGTGTAAATCAATCCACTAGTGTAATGCTTGGTCAAATCAGTACCAAATTTATATCCTTGCAATTGGAGCTTTAGAAGTTCAAGCGAAGATGGAATACATTATCTTACTAAATTTTTCTTAGTATTGTGATAATTTACTTGCATTCTTATCTATTTATTTATATTGATGTGTTAATTTACTTTTGCGATAAGTGATCTCTTCATTTTTTGTTTCCCAATACCTACTGTTACTTCTTTCTAATGAAGACCTTGTTCTTTGGAAGCTTGAATTTCAAATCAATGGCCCTTCTGGTCTTGTTTCATATGAATAGGGTTCGTCTTGTAAATAATAATAATAGTTCAAACTGCTCCTGTATCGGGTATTTCTAATTCATGGTCCTCCCTGTCCTATTTTTAAATGATTATAACTGTTCGTAGCCACGTCACAAGTATTCTCTTCCCACTCATTCTCTCTTCGACAACTAACGGTTTAACATTCCTTTGGTGGATAGCTAACATCACTTCCTTCAGGCCACATTTTGTACAAACTACAGTCCCTATAGATACCTCTTCGGTAACTCACTTTGTTTAGTCAAATTTGTCACCTAGATTTGCTCTTCCAGTTATTTTACTTTCTCGAAAAAAAGATCTTTAGTCCTACGTTTAAATCATCTACTGTAGACTGCTAACGCAAATTTTGCTTTTGCTATCCAGTGCTTTGTGTACCTTCTCATAAAGTCCCAAACTTTTATTATGTATTTTACGTTGTTTACTTCAAATATGGCACCAGATATCCTCTAAATTCAGTCGAGATATGTGGTTCCCTTCCAGACAAGGGGTTCAGAGAAAATTCTGTTACCGAAATGGGGCGTTGCGTTATATGCAGATACAAATCTATGAAAATGTAATAGCTATTCCTTTCCCTCTCTGCCGAACTTATAAATAGGCCATATATATAGCGCTATTCAATCTTCCCACTTGGCCATTGCCTTCCGGTTGATATGGAGAAGTGCGTTATTTCTTTACATAAAATCTTTTGCATATTTCCTCAAAGCACTTTCAGAATTTCTCTGATCTTAACAATTTAGCTACTGTTGTGTCTGAACCTTTGTTGAAAATGCCATACGTATTTACTAAAAAGGTCACTTAGAATTAATTAATTTTTTTCCAAGGGTTAATTTTAACATGTAACAAAAATCTATTGCAGTTATAGAGTGGCGGTTTACATATAATGTAAAGAAATAGGACATGAATGCCAAAATTTATGGCATTTTAATTGTCTCAGTCATCAGCTAGGAAAATGGTAATGAAACACAAAAACCATATTCTTTAGAAGCTTTGAATTCAAGTCGACGGCACCTCGGGGATTGTTCCATATGAATAGGGTTCATCTGAATAATTATATACATACATACATACATATATATATATATATATATATATATATATATATATATATATATACATATATATATACATATGTATATGTATATATATGTATATATATATATATATATATATATATATATATATATATGTATATATATATATATATATATATATTATATATGTGTGTGTGTATATGTATATAATTATTCAGATGAACCCTCGATTCATATGGAACAATCCCCGAGGTGCCATCGTCGTGAAATTAAAGCTTCCAAAGAGTATGGTGTTTGTGTTTCATTAGTATAATGTATGTAGAGTTTGATTTCTTTATGTGCAAGTACAACTTCATCACGGGGAGTTAATAACTTGTTAGAGAATATAAATTGGCTATTTGCGTGAAAATAAATCTAGAAGTTAAGGCTAAAGTTTTCCAATAACTTCGTGACCAGATTTACACACACTTTTTCGCTCTATATGATTATTTATGTATATATATAATATATATATATATATATATATAATATATATATATATATATAGATGTATAGATATATAGTATATCTATTTATATATATATATATATATATATATATATATATATAGAGATGTATAGATATATAGTATATATATTATATATATATATATATAAAAATACATATGTATTATATTTATTTACAGATGCATGTATGTAGTATGTGTTCGTGTTTTTATGTATATCTGTGCAGTGGAATTTGACAAACCCGTTCTACGATCACCGCATATTTACCCCTGCCCACAGTTCATTGATTTTCGGTTTTGTTTGCTCTTCTCACTTCCTAATTTCTTGAAGTTTCTCATTTCATCCACCGGTTTTCACTAATTCCGTCCAAACACGTATTATAAGCACTTGAACAAAATCTCACTTTAAAAAGACAAAAACTTCCCTATAGCTAACATGAAACCAAAGAGAGGCCATTTCCCCATGATAACAACGACACTTATAAGCCATTAGAACCAATTCCCTTCGCAATGTAGGAGAGCAGAGCTCCATAAGCCTCGATCCCGTTATAGCTCAGCTATCATAAGCTATAAGCGACTAAAGCTAATCCTGTTTCATGCTGAACAGGAGAGAGAGAGAGTGAGAGTCTCTATGTGCGATATTATTTTGCTTTGTTTGAAGGGGTTATTATTCACACCCAGATTAATAATAATATATATATATATATATATATATATATATATATATATATATATATATATATATATCCACAGGTGAAAAACAAGAGATGAGGTGTAGGTCCTGACCGGTTTCGCCTTTATTTCCAAGCCATTGACGAAGGACTGATACATAATATGTATTAGGAGTCACAAATATATATACTACAGAGACAGTACTGACGAACATATACACAACCGTTTGATATCTGCAGTCTCAGACGGCTGAGTGTATGTTCGTCAATACTGTGTCTGTAGTTGTATATATTTGTGACTGCTAATACTATGTATCAGTCCTTCGTCAGTGGCTTGAAAATAAAGGCAAAACCGGTTAAGGACCTACACCCCGTCTCTTATTTTTCACCTGCGGATATATATATATATATATATATATATATATATATATATATATATATATATATATATATATATACTATAGTGTGTGTGTGTACTTTTGGTAAAGGATATATATTGAAATTACCTTCCTAAGTATTGCTGTACATTTATAAGTTGAATTTTGATAGTAAATAATTTGAGATAATTCCTCACCTTTGGAATGGTAATTATAAGTGAATTTATAATTAATCTTAACGTACTGACGATCCAGTTTAACCTGAGATTATCTGTAGTGAAAAAATAAGAACGTCTTTAGTCTTGTGTTTGTTTTCTATCTTTTCATTTGATCCAAACTTCGAAATTGATTCAACTTGAGATTGATTTATTTCAGCAGTATCTTTAAGGATTAAATTTCCTTTTAACCTTAGTTATACCGTGAAGTATCGCAGTTATTACGATGAAATTTATGTACCATTTTCATGAAATTTGAGTAATGCTATCTAACATTTGTTAAAAAAAAGAATTATGTCCGATGTTCAAATGGTATATTATACAATAAAATTTGCTTAGTGCCATAATATCATGTTAGTGTCTATCAAATCTGCTGGGTGCAGTTATGCCTCCCTTGTTATTTGCAATAGCCTTTTGCTGATATTCTAATCCCTTTCGTAAAATTCAAATTCGTCTCGTAATTTACCAACTCAATATATTTAAATTTGTAATAAAATTCAATGGAAATACTTTCATGGAGCTTAAATTTTCGTATTATTAAAATATTTATGCATAATTACCAAACAACAAAAATCTTTTCAATTTGCGCAAGACCCTTTCCCGATGACTGGATTATATCGTAATATGGTTCAGCTGAGGAAATATTACGGTTTTTCATTATGTCGTGACTAATCAAATTACCTCCATCCCCTTTATGCGTATTTATATTCATACGTTGATATATTTTGCAGCTTTCGGAAGTCAGAATAAGATTTAATTCAATGACAAGTTGAATAAATAAATAAAATGCACCGTTAGCATCAAAATACTCTTTTGATGTGTATGTGAAATAATATTTTAAAAAATCGGTGACGGTTAATATTTTTTTTTTTTTTATAATACTTTAGGCTCGTTCTATCGGATTCAGCGCCTTCAAGTGCCAATTAATGGCATGCATCTGGCGGTGGATTGTTCCAGCAAATCGGTGCCATTTCACTGGTTTCAGGATTTGGGGTTCGTCAGGGATGATACTCATCCACTGATACACTCTCGCTGCCTTTCACTCATTCAAATTCTCTCTCTCTCTCTCTCTCTCTCTCTCTCTCTCTCTCTCTCTCTCTCTCTCTCTCTCTCTCTCTCATAGTGGGCTCCTGTCAGGCATCCACACCGTCATAGTTTTATTTACAATCACTGAAAACTCTTTACCTGTCATATACGAAGTTGCTCATGTATACGTGTATGTACTTTGCATCAACTGCTCAATCACATTTCTCCCACCCATTCATGCATTCAGTTTACCATATATGATGAATGCATAACTGAATTAAAAGCGATCTGTATACCAACCGGTCATCCTTGAAAGGTTCTCACCCATTTGTAAACACATTGGTCCTCGTGCTCTTATTATTATAATATTATTGTTATTATTATTATTATTTATTTTTTTTTTTGCTCTATCACAGTCCTCCAATTTGACTGGGTGGTATTTATAGTGTGGGGTTCCGGGTTGCATCCTGCCTCCTTAGGAGTCCATCACTTTTCTTACTGTGTGCCGTTTCTAGGATCACACACTTCTGCATGAGTCCTGGAGCTACTTCAGCCTCTAGTTTTTGTAGATTCCTTTTCAGTGATCTTGGGATCGTGCCTAGTGCTCCTATGATTATGGGTACGATTTCCACTGGCATATCCCATATCCTTCTTATTTCTATTTTCAGATCTTGATACTTATAGATTGATTTTTTCCCTCTCTTTCTCTTCAACTCTGGTGTCCCATGGTATTGCGACATCAATGAGTGATACTTTCTTCTTGACTTTGTCAATCAACGTCACGTCTGGTCTGTTTGCACGTATCACCCTATCCGTTCTGATACCATAGTCCCAGAGGATCTTTGCCTGATCATTTTCTATCACTCCTTCAGGTTGGTGTTCGTACCACTTATTACTGCAAGGTAGCTGATGTTTCTTGCACAGGCTCCAGTGGAGGGCTTTTGCCACTGAATCATGCCTCTTTTTGTACTGGTTCTGTGCAAGTGCCGGGGATTCACTTGCTATGTGGTTTATGGTTTCATTTTTCGTATTGCACTTCCTACATATGGGAGAGATGTTATGTTCAAAGAACGATAGACGGATATATCTGGTTCTTAGGGCCTGATCTTGTGCCGCTGTTATCATTCCTTCAGTTTCCTTCTTGAGCTCTCCCCTCTGTAGCCATTGCCAATTGTCATCGCTGGCTAGTTCTTTAGTCTGTCTCATGTATTGTCCGTGCATTGGTTTGTTGTGCCATTCCTCTGTTCTGTCTGTCTTTCTCCTGTCTCTGTATATTTCTGGGTCTTCGTCTACTTTTATTAGTCCTTCTTCCCATGCACTCTTTAGCCACTCGTCTTCACTGTTTTTCAGATATTGCCCCAGTGCTCTGTTTTCGATGTTGACGCAGTCCTCTATACTTAGTAGTCCTCTCCCTCCTTCCTTTCGTGTTATGTATAGTCTGTCCGTATTTGCTCTTGGGTGTAGTGCTTTGTGTATTGTCATATGTTTCCTGGTTTTCTGATCTATGCTGCGGAGTTCTGCCTTCGTCCATTCCACTATTCCTGCGCTGTATCTGATTACTGGCACTGCCCATGTGTTTATGGCTTTTTATCATATTTCCGGCGTTGAGTTTTGACTTAAGTATCGCCATGAGTCTCTGCATATATTCTTTCCTGATCGTGTCCTTCATCTCTTGGTGTTTTATATCTCCTCCTTCCATTATTCCCAGGTATTTGTATCCTGTCTCATCTATGTGTTTGATGTTGCTCCCATCTGGTAGCTTTATCCCTTCAGTTCTCGTTACTTTGCCTTTTTGTATGTTTGACTAAGGCGCATTTTTCTATTCCAAACTCCATCCTGATGTCCCCAGATACATCCTTACAGTCTGGATTAGGGTATCTATTTCCTTGATGCTCTTACCATACAGCTTGATGTCGTCCATGAACATCAGATGGTTGATTCTGTTGCCTCTTTTCTTGAGTTGGTACCCTGCATCCATCTTCTGTAGCACTTTTGTCATGGGAATCATGGCTACTACGAAGAGTAGTGGGGACAGTGAGTCGCCCTGGAAGATCCCTCTCCTGATATTAACCTCTGCTAGTCTTATTCCAGAGCTTGTAAGTATTGTATTCCAGTTGCGCATTGTATTTTTGAGGAAGCTGATGGTATTTTCCTCTGCCCCATATATTTTCAGGCATTTTATTAGCCATGTGTGTGGTATCATGTCGAAGGCTTTCTTATAGTCTATCCATGCCATGCTTAGGTTGGTTTTCCTTCTCCTACTGTTCTTCATTACCATTTTGTCTATCAGGAGCTGGTCTTTTGTGCCCCTACATTTCCTTCTGCAGCCTTTCTGTTGGTGAGGGATGGTAGTTGTGTAGCCTTTCACTGATGATACCTGTTAGTAACTTCCACATTATGGTAGGCAGGTGATAGGCCTGTAGTTACTGGCTATATTTCCCTTACTCTTGTCTTTTTGTACTAAGGATGTTCTTCCTGTGGTCATCCATTTGGGTGCTTGGTGATTTGAGATACAATGCTGGAGTTGTTCTGCTATTCGTGGGTGTAGGGCCTTGAAGTTTTTGAGCCAGTATCCATGACTTCATCGGGACCTTGGGCTTTCCAGTTTGGCATTTTCTTAATTGGTGTCTGACTGTGTCTGTCGTGATCTCTGTGAATCTTTGTTTTATTCTCCTTGTTTCTTCTTCCTTGACTTCCTGGAGCCATGTTGCATGTTTGTTGTGTGATACCGGATTGCTCCATATGTTTTCCCAGAGTCTCTTACTTGGTTCGGCTTCAGGAATTTCTGGGTGGTTGTCTTCCCCCTTAGTTGGCTGTATAGTCTTTTTCTGGTTGGTTCTAATAGTTTGTTCTGTTGGTATCCCTTATTCCTGTTCATGTACCGTTGGATCTTATGTGCTTTGGCTTAAGCCTCTGTTTTACATCTTCTATTGTGTTGTTTTAGTCCCCTCTCCTGTACTTTGTATTTCTCGTTGAGTTTCCTCCCTTGTTTTCGTGCTTCGTAGCCCTTTTCTGCCATCTCTTTCAGTTTACTCAAGTCAGATCTCATCACCATGATTTGCTTTTCCAGGCGCCTTTCCAAGGAGGTTGCTGTTTTGGTTTCCTGTTTGGGTTGTTGGTGCCTGGTGGTGGTGGGTGTTTCGAATCCCCATCAGTTCTGCTACTAATCTTGCTCCTGCATATGTCAAGTTATTTGTTTCTGTGATACTGGTGGTGTGTATTATGCCCATTATTTCATTGACCTCACTTGTTTTCTCCCTTAATTTCTTGGTGTTGTAGGCTTTCATGGAGGGGATCTTTGTTCTCTCTGTATCTGGCTCCATCCATTGTCTAATCTTTTCTACCCATTCCGTCCTCTCTGTTACTTCGTCGGTGTTTCTTCGTGTGTCGTTGTTTGATACCTCATCCTCCCTGTCGTCTTTCTGTGGGCAATCGTCTGCTCAAGTCGTCTTCGTGTAATTCGTTGTCGTGTGACATTTCCCTTTTTAGTTCTTCTCTTTCTGTTGGGGAGAGCCAGTTCTTTTTCTTTATGTTCCTTACTTGGTCTGCCAGCCTCTGCTCTGTTTGGGGGTTGTTATTCCTCTCATTCCAGATGTTGACCAATCTTCTTCTATATCCTCTCTCTGTCGGGTTGCTTTGTGATGTAGCATCTCCATATTCCTTATTTTCTTTCTCTTGTCCATTTCTTCCTTTTTGCCTCTGTAGCTCCAATCTCAGCTGTTGATTACTGTCGTTGTGGTGATCAGTTGCTGGATGACGACCTCCAAGTACCTGACCGTCTTCCCCTTCAATTGGGTTGAATACCTGGTTGCCGGACGAAGCTCCTCTGTTGCCAGAGGTTCCATTTACGTCGTTGTCGTTTATTCCTTCATTTCTTTCCATCATTGCTGAGTTTTGCTATTTAACCTATAGCTGGACCCTACCCCATCAGGGATAGGTACTCATTTACAGCTGAGTAGACTGAGGAAATTATGGTAAAGATCTTTCCCAAGGAATCAACGCCGAGGAGAGCGGTCACCCATCCAACGATCTGACCAGCCCCAATGTTGCTTAACTTGACTTAAGTCTATTGACGACCTAACCCACTCCTCCACGGCGCCACATTTATTATTATTATTATTATTATTATTATTATTATTATTATTATTATTATTATTATTATTATTAACATTTTATTTCAGCTGATGGCCATATACCTGGAATATGCAAAGTAGAGACAGTAACATACCCAATCTAGATACATGAGATATCATGGTAAAAAAAAAAAAAAAAAAGATAAATCCATAATATCCACAAAATTGCTGAAGAAGTATAAAAAGTATTCATAAGAATGGTAATGACAGTAATTCTATTAAGAATAGTAGTAAAATAAATTTAAAATCATAATTAAAAAAACAAAGAAAAAATATTGCATATAATTAATTTCCAGCTAGGGACCTTAGGTGGTTATACAAGTCTGTTCCAGAAGGCTAGATACGGAAATTGAAACTAGCAAAACTCTAAGATGATATTAATCACAGTAATAATATAAAAGAAAATACAAATGATAACAATAATAATAGAAATAATAATATTAATAACAATGATAATGATGACAATAATGACAGATGCTGCAGATGTCACTTCCTAATTGTAGAAATGATTATCCCATCTTTCTTAAATTCATGAATGAATTGCCTTTCCTTTCTCTCATTCATTTAAGTAGTGTATCTGACTCATTCATTCATGTAGTGTATTTTATCCATGCATGTATGTGAAACTTACCTACTCATACATCTGCTGTTCCGGTATGTCTCTTACTCATCACATGCGCTGTATTGCATCCACTGTACAGAGTCACTGTTTCGCTATTTCCTACATGAATCCTCTCTCACCAGTCTCAATTGTACGGTTTTTATTATTACTGTTATTATTAGTACAAGCTAGGCTCGAACCTTAACCGGAAAGGCACACCAGTAAACCCCGTATGGGGGTATTGCCGTCAGTGGACCCCATGCAGTGCACTGTAAGTATTACATACCTGTTTAATACGTACACAGATGCCTTGAATGTCAAACTGAACTCACTCCCAATCGGATGCACTGTCAATGAAACAACTATAAACAACCTCTGTTACGCCGACGATATGGTTCTGATTTCCCCATGAGTGCATGGCCTCCAACGACTCATCGACACTTACCGCCAATATGCAGAGGAATTTGATATAATCTACAACGAAACCAACATCCAGTGCATGTCGCTGCTCCCGAGATCGCTTAAGCATATTGCAGAACCACAAATTTTCCTCGGAAACCATCGGCTGGAATTTGTGCGCGAATTTCCGTATTTGGGTCACATTATCACCGACGACCTAAAAGATACGGCAGACATTGAACAGAGGCGTCGTAAACTATGTGCAACTGGCAACATGATTGCAAGGAGGTTTGCCTTCTGTCACAGAGACGTGAAACTGCTGCTCTTCCGCTCATACTGCTACAGTATCTATGGGTGTTCCCTCTGGACGAACTATACCCGAGAGACCATGAAACTTATCACTGTTGTGCACAATGACATTCTGAGACGCCTCACAAACACTACACGCTACCACTCCGCCACACAGATGTTCTTAGAAAACCACCGGGACAATTTAAAAATCATTGTAAGGCGAACAATGTCCAGTCTGGTAACCCAAGTGAGAAACAGCGGCAACTCGCTCATACAAAGCATTCTAAGGAGTGAAGCAAGAAGATCTAAATTGTGGGAAAGATGGGAAAATGAGGCCTTTGTCCCCTAAAGGACTTAATCTCTGTATTAGCAAGATGTCATCTGCAGATTTTGTCATTATATTTATTGCTGATATTACATTTTTTTTTCATTATTACTGTGATTACTATCAAGTTAAAGTTTTTTTTTTTCTACATGCAATTTTTGTATCTAGCCCTATGGACCCGACTACTGTAACCACCTAAGGTCTCTAGTTGAAATTTAAGTTATATAATCTGTTCACTAACTGTTAACTCTCAATGCATTCAGTTTTTTCTCACCAATATTATTACTTTTATTACCAGTATTATGATTACTATCTTTTATGCTACCTCTGCTATTTTGTGGATAATTGCCGATTACTCATTTTTCCTATCATGTTGACTCATATATCTAGATTGTGTATGTTACTGTGTATTTTGTATATTCATTGTATATTGCCCTGAGCCGAAATAAAGGATATTATTATTATTATTATTATTACTTTCGTTCCTTTTACTGTACCTCCTTCCATATTCTCTTCTTCATCTTACTTTCCTAACACTTGTTTCATAGTGCAACTGCGAGGTTTTCCTCCTGTTACACCTTTCAAACCTTTTACAGTTAATTTCCATATTAGCGCTGAATGGCCTCATAGGTCCCAGTGCTCGGCCTTTGGCCTCAATTCTATATTAAACTCAACTCAGCACACCAGTAAAAAAAAAACAAACGAAAAACGTAATGAATAAACAATGAAATAGAAATATCAAAGGAACGTGCAAGATAAATAAAGGGAAGTAAGATAGATACCATAGAAAACCCCGCGAATTGCCTATACTTGAGTCAATAAAAAAATTAGTCTCCCAGTTAAATGCCCAAACCTCCTCTATTCAACTTTACCCAAGTTAAATCTAAAAGCATTCTGTCCTTTTCTCTCTCCACCTAAGGTTGGTTAGCAGTCTTTGGTTGTGTTCTGTTTTTATCTGTATTGTATTTGGTGAATTTTATTTTTATATGATTTTTTAAGTTTTTACAGTGACCTTCTTAGTTTATTCATTATTCAACAGATCCCTGGTGATGTAATAATAGATATTTATTACGAAACGTTGGAAATGAAGAAAACCCTCACTGGTGTGTCTTGCTGACAGTGGCCCACCCCTGCTTTGATATATATATATATATATATATATATATATATATATATATATATATATATATATATATATATATATATATATATTATATATATATATATATATATATTATATATATTATATGGTAATGATAAAACGGAAAAACTGTGATGCAGGAGAGCCTTAAAATTCGGGCAGCGTCTCTCCCCATCCCCCCCCCCCCTCCTCCCCCCCTCTGCACTCTTCTGTTCTTATTTTTGTTTATATGGATTTTTTTTGTATGTAATTTAATTGCTTTTATTACACCTCTTAAAAATAATTTATCTATTATATTATACACACACACACATATATATATATATATATATATATATATATATTATATATATTTGCTTTTATATATATATTATTTATAAATGTATTATTTATGTATGCATGCATTATGTATAAGTATATATATATATTATATGTATATAATTTATGTATATATACATATACTATATCTATATATCCATGTATAAATTTATGTCTATACGAACTATATATGTACACGCGTACACGAGCAGTGTTTGCTCATACGGTGCACTGTAGGCATTACTTAAGGTCCATTGCAGCGTGCCCTAGGCCCCTATCTGTAACCCCTTTCATTCCTTTTTTTCTGCCTCTTTTCATATTCTCATTCTTCCATCTTGCTTTCCACCATCTCCTGACACTTGAATCTTAGTGCAACTGCCACGGTTTCCTCCTGTTACACTTTTCAAACCATTTACTGTTAATTTCTGTTTCAGCGCTGAATGACCTCATAGGTCCCAGTGCTTGGCTTTTGGCTTAAATTCCACAATCAGTTCAGTTCAACGAGCGGTGTTTGTTGTGTCTCAGGGTGAAAGGTAGCTGTAGTGGAATGGGCTAGTATTGTTTGTACCGAGGCCTTATTTGTAGTGTAGTTGATAATGTAATATCGTGAAAAAAAAACATCTTCATTTTTATTAAGGAAAAACTTAGAAAGAAGTGAGTGTTTTAACATTTATTTACTTTGAATGAATTGTAGAATTTTGTAACGAGCGGAATCTACAAACTTTCCTATCCGGTCCACACAAGAGATGTCTAATTAGCCTCAAAATAGTCTCTTTTGATGTTTCTCTGATATATATATATTAGGGCTTTTGCCTTGTATGATAAGGCGCCCTATGAGGTAATGTTAGACTAGCGATAATCTATACGCTAAGTCGGTTGGTATTGCACTTCCATCTTCAATGGAGTGTGGGGTTTTGTAGATCACTTACGAAGTCGGTATTATCTTTACGACGATGTGTTAAACTCATGGTTCGGTGAGGTTCTTGTTGAAAACACAAGGTATAAAAATAGTATATTCTTCTGAAGTTTTACATGATGAAGATCAGGTATGATCGTGCAAGTCTTCTATGACGATAGCTTGATCGCTTCTGCCAATGATGATGGCTAATCCTATTCCTCTACATGATAAAGCTTAGGTAAAGAGGTACAGGTCTCTAATGACGATAGCTAACTCTGTTCTCTGTCTACCATCTCCGTTACAAGTTATGAAGAAGCAGACAGTAGTTCGAACATATGAACATACTATCAGATGACATAGTTTCATACGAACACACAATCGAATGAGACACGCTACAGATCACGTAGGCCGTTTTGAATAATAGGTCGGGGTATTTGTTTCTCAAGCAGGGAGCTTGGACTAATGTTTATAAACAATTGAATGACTACAGGTGACGGCATGTTATCTTAGCCTACATACTTATTGTATACGTCATCTTTAGCGTCTCTAGTCTGATCACATTCCTGCAAGCAATCTGGTTGACCTCTTTAGTTTTAGACTTTTATATATATGGACTAGCATTTGACTTATAGGAGTGTGATACAGACACTATGTGAATATATATATATATAAGTAAATAAAAATTCATGGTGTACATGAATTGATTCAAGTAATAAAATATAAAACAATGATATTGGTAAATAATAGTGATCCATGATATATAATGATACAGTTTTTCACTTCATCTCTTTAAGATACTTATGCTACAGAAAATACTAATGTACTCTGATAATTGCATAGAATGAAGATTAACATGATAAAAATCATATTTTAACTGATAAAAAAATTTCATATATGAATTGATAAAAAATTAGTAATGTTTATGCTAACTGTTATATATCTGATTCATTAATTCATATACTAACTCATAAATACCTGCAGATATTGGTAAGATAAAAGGTAACAGATTGATGATAGGCTACCTGATTTGTTATACATATGTATATGGATTCATATAATTTATGATTAATATATGTGCACTTTAAATAGATTCCTATTGCGTACACGCAAAAGATATATTTCGATTCCGTTATTTATGATCATTTATATATAGATTCCTAGTGCGTACACGCAATAAATATATTTTCGATTCTGTTATTTATGATCAATTATATATAGGATACATGATACTTTATATATATAGGATACATGACCGAGGTTATACTACTTCACTTTTAACTAGCTTTCGAACAACTTTTCGTCCATTACACAGTTCCAGACAACCACCTTTAACCAAATGAAACGGCCTTTTTAGTTTTTTTTCAATGGTTAAAACAAGGGGAAAATTTGCCTGGGCGGGTCCAACGTTCCATTTTGCGCTCATACTTATTCTCTGCATCCTAAGCTACACGATTACGTTCGCGATGAATAGATCATCCCAGCACGAGTCCTTCGCCAGCAAAGTAGAGTTGAATATCCTTCGGGTCGTAATTGTCGGAAGTATGTCCCTTTTTGTAGTCGAATTCCGACAGCCGCTGGAGCATTCCGCATTAAAACGAGATTAACGACGAGATACGGTGTCGGTCGAAGAAGTCCATGAAATTCCTTTCACATTGTAGGCGGTTGTTACTTGACTGTAGTCGTCCGCTGCGACGAACGATTTTTTGAAGTTGCGATGTGAAACTCTCGTACTGCAGGATACTGTAACCAGGTTCCATTAATCAGCTGCAAGTGAAATTATATTGCTCACAAAGGGCAAAGTAAATTCAGACGACATCCAAATACAGGGGAGGGGAGAGAGAGCCATTTAGACCAGACTTAACCCACATGAATTCGCTGATATTTCGGAATTCAAAAGAGTCCGCTGTACAAACTTTTTTATCCATGGCATTAACAATGAGTGAACCTATCCAGGTCTATGATGACTTGTAAAAATATCCAGAATTATAAAAATAAATTGATATCATTACGAATCTCAAAGAAAATTCGATATTACTGGTAGTAACGTTACTAGACAAAGAAGTTTTTTTTGGTTTAAAAACTGGGAGCTATTTGTAAGATTGCCAGGCAACATAAGAGTCAAGAGAAGAAGTTAATCATGATTCTATGTGCCCTAACAAAAGTTTCATATTCAATATTCTCGCGCGCATCTTCTGAGGTTAATTTTAAAAACTTTATTAATAGGTAGGAGATGCAACGAAAAAAAAAACCCACTATGTAACTAGTTTCTAATTAAACTTTGGGTTTTTCAAGAAAATGTGACATTTTCCCATGAATGTTTACTTGAATTGTAATAGGCTAATGTTGCAAAGTAAATAATCCATATCCATATCGTGATACTTCTAAATGTCTATGAGGTTCAGAAAACCGATTAATTCATTTTGATGTTCCTAGAAACTCTATTTCCTTATTTTGTTTATTATTTTAAAATGATTGCAAGTCCTTAACTAATTGCATTACACACACGGATAAGAATATGTTATGTGGCCTGTCATGTGACCTATGAACCACATGTGAAGTTCATGAACTAAGCATTCCTTTCTCCAGTCAATCTGCTTTTGCAAGCAGAGACGACACACAGATGAAGCCTGTGTAAGCAGATTATTGAGGTTAAAAGGAACAAATGCTGATACGGCAATGATGACGTCGTCACTTGGCAGGAGATTGCTCTCAGCCAGCTAAGAGTTACGTTACTTGCTGTAAGAGATACGACTTTAGTATTTTCAAATGATATTTTAGTGTTTTAATTCTCCACCCGCATGAGAAGAATGTCAAAAAAAAAAACAAAAAAAAAAAAACAACAGTACCAAAATTGAACAATATATTAGTTTCATGTTGGCATTATGTTAAATAAATATTCCTTATTCAAACTATATGAAAAAGGTTTCCATACAAATTCTATATATATTATTAGCCCTGTATAAGATTCATATAGGATTATTCCATAGATAACATTTTCACTTCTAGACTTCCTGATTTAAAATCTTTATTTTATTTTATTTATTTTATTTATTATTATTTTTATTTTATTTATTATTTATTTATTTAATTTCTTTTTTTTTTTTCATTGACTACGAATATATCAGGGACAGACAATATGTCAGTAGGTTTTGATATGTGTTTTGAACTTTTAGCTTATTTTGTCATTACTAAAGGCGTTAAGTTAGAGTTCAAATCTTTACGCATATATATTTGGATATTTAATGGTTACGTTTTCTGCTTATTGATATTATCGTGATTCCTTTTTTTTATTATAATTTGTAACCCTTCCGACTTCTTACGGAGTGTATTATATTGACTCCACTTGTATCCATATTTATTTTATTTTTTTATATTTATATTTATTTATTTATTTTTTATATATATATTTGATAAATTAATGGTTGGCTTGAATATGTGGAAAAGTGTTCTAGCGGCGTACCGTATAAGGCTACTTGCGGCATCAATTCAATAGATACAAGATATAACTGATAAAGGTATATAAAACCGCGAGAACCGCTATAATCCAGTTTGGATCCAATATCACGAGTTGTAACTCGTAAGACATTGACACTTCCTATTTAATTATCCGTTATTCTACCAAACCGATTGACTCTGGGTGATAAAATATATTATTGGTTTTCTTAATGGAAAGGAATTCACACAACGTTTTAAGGAGATTATTATTGATTTACACCACCCGAGTCACAGATTATTATGTGTTGAATTCCATATTTATTGATTTAGCACTCATAAATATTCGTAACGCACTCAATTGCGGTGTTTGTTTTTAGTGCTATTAATTCTATATAACGTGTCAAGGAACTATTAACACTAAGAAGTGTTTATTCCCTTCTGTCAGACTCGTAATTCTTGTTAATAATTCTACGTATATTCTTTCAAGGATTGAGTTTGGCACAGGATAGGCCCTTAAACTGACAGGTGTCTTAGGTGTGTCCCTTGTCTTCATGACACATGTTACAATTAGTTATGTGCTTTTTTATATCTGTAAGCATTGTAGGCCATAAAAATAGTGATTTGGCTTTCTGTGACATACTATGGAACCCTGGATACGGAATGCAACCAGTTTTATGACGATTGGTATGAGAGAGATTATTATTACTACCTGGTCGTTAGTCATCTGCTGTGTTCTTCGGGTTTTCCTCGTCACGGACCTACATATAATACTACATTTGATTACATTATTCTGATACACATACCTTAAGTATACTTTTGCTTTAGGGTTTCTGCTCGAAGTGTGTATTGTTTTGCTTAGCCGCTGACCCTGTTTCCGTTTCGAAGTGTTTATTGTTTGGTGTTTATTGCTGCTGACTCTGTTTCCGTTCGAAGTGTTTATTGTTTGGGTTATGTCTGTTGACGCCTTGCTTTGTTCAGTTTGTAACAGTTCTGCGCTCCGACCCAGATATTCAATGCTCGCGATCTCTTGGGTTAAGGAATTTTCTTGTTTTAGATACGGTTTTAACAATAGGTACGGATGTTTCTATATCTTTTAGTCTAATTAATGGTTCTTTGCAGTATGATGCGGGATTGCGGGATAACTGCGTCAGCTATGATAATTGGCTTTTCCCAGGTAGATATCTTATCTTGGCTCCAAAGACCTGAATGATCATTTGTCACGAGTTCCTTTTGGACTGTGATTAAAGCCTTTGAAAAACTCGGTAAAGGACTCATGTTCAGTAGGACCTTTATCAGGATAGCCATCGATTATGAACTTAAAATGTACTAGTGTTAAAGACCTAGCCTTCCTTGCCTATTACTGCATATTTACTTTCAGAGGGCTTTAGTTTACGTGAATAAAAAGATATAGGGAAGAACTGTTTATCATATTACTGAAGTAGTATTCCCTCTTACCCCTTGGTCGTGAGGCGTCTGTTGCAATCAAAAAAAAAATTCCTTATTTAAATCAGGGATTTTTAAGTTAGGTAAGCTGCATTTTCCGCTTTTAAGATATCGAACGCCTGTTGATGCTTTTTCAGACCATAATAAATCTACTCTCTTCTTCGTAAGATCTGTTAAAGGAGCTGTCATGATTGAAGAGTTACATATTTGACATACGATTGTAATACCCACTACAGCGCAAAAGTGCTGTATCCACCTTTTACGTTAATAGGCTACCGGAAAAGTTATGAATAGCCGACACCTTACCATGGACCACTTTAAGACCTTGACTAGCACATAAAACCTAGATAAACATGTTCGGTTTTTTTAAAAACTCACATTTAGATATTTTACTCTGAGATTATTTGTCTTTGTCTCTGTAGCACTAGCTCTAGTTTACGTGAATGTACTTCTAAGTATTAGAAAAGATTATAAGATCATCCATATAGGCATGTAGGTTATTCCCCTAAAAAGTCTCCAAACACTATATTGTAATTGGGGCGCAACGTAAGCCGGAGGCATACGTAAAAAAATTGATAATGTCCCCTGAGTGTGCTGAAAACGGAGTATGAGGTACAATCACTTAGGTAATGGTATCTGGTAAAAGCTTTTAAGTAAGTCCAAGTTGGTGTAAAAGAATTTATTCTAACCTAACAGAGATAAGATGTCGTCGGTATATCGCACTGGAAAACTATCGGAAGTCGTTTCCTTGTTTAAGCGACAGAAATCTACGCAGATACGCCAAGTCCGATCTTTTATGGCATGACGTCCTGAGGGAAAAATTATATTGGGCTATTTGATTTCCTAATGACTCCTATTACTAACATTTTTCAACTTCGTCATTTATTTCTATTTTGAAATTTCATTGGGGTCTACACGAAGGGTACGTATATAGCTTATTGTTTTGTCCTTAGACCGTATTTTGTTTTCAATGACATCCGTTTTTCTCCCAGAGATCACTCGCTAGTGGAGAAACTTCCTGGTATTCAGGTGAAAGATAAAAAAAATTTCTGCTGAATCACCTCTGCTTGAATGACTTTACGGATATTACTTTAGATAGATTATCAGAGAGATTCATCCACGACTGGTTGGGCGTGATTAAAAATTAGCGACAATAAAAAATGCGATATTTATAACTTCTGTATCCACGATATGTATACTTTTAGGGCTTTGTTCGCGGAAATCGTTATATTTCAGAGTGTCGGGAAGGATTAAAATTTCATTTCCCAGCAAAGTCTTTTTACACGCACTAAGACATTCGAGGGTGCATGCTTCTCGAGATTTTTGCGTGCAAAGTACGACTGCGGTTGTGGGAGAATTCTGTTGGGTCATTTGAACAATGTTACGATTTATGAGACAAATGTATAGTTCCTTTATATAAGTTATTATTTGATTAACTGTCTCATTTTTGTTCAAACGGATTTTAATATGTTTGAAGGTTTATAGGATTTTCCTTTGATAAACACGCCTTATTTTGCAGGATGTAAGATAATATTTTGTATACCCCTAGATGAATCTTACAATTACACTAGATACAGATCAATTTTTTTTATAACTATAGAGGTATCTGTAAGCGCTCGCTTATCCGGACTTCTCATTAGGGAAGTTCGAACAACAGACGGTGAGTCCGTAAATACAAGATATTGCGTGTGCTAAAGAAATAAAACAAGATATTCTAATTTTACGGCGCGTACAGTCTGGGCTTAATCCACCAGTATTTATTATAACTTAATGTATTAAAATTACTAGAACCTGCTCTGATTA
>NC_087210.1:29349662-29372162 GCF_015104395.2 Macrobrachium nipponense
TGGGTCGGAAAGGTCAAGATGTTTTCATCATTACATACTCTATCCATATTTCTATTTTATTTGGAAATATAAACAATAAATGTACTAGTGATACATAGGATGCTAATAGGACTTATGGGAAAATTATATTTAATTGTGGGAGCGGTATGTACTGGAGCTAAATCTTACGATGTTTAAGATGCCTGGTATATCAAATATTACTTTTGTTCGATTTATTTCATCATAAAAAGAGGTCGGTGTTCTTTTCGGGGTTTCCATATATGAGATGCTCAATTAGGTTCATACATTGACAGACATTAAAAAATCATTGCACTCCTTAACCGTTTTTAAATTTTATTTCGAACGCCTTAATTCTGTTAGCATACATCACAATTATTATTATTAATAAACCCTACGTACCTTTACCGTAGGATTTATAACCAAAGATACCTGGTGACTGGCAAACAGTTTGATTAGATTTATTTGAAAGGTTGGAGAGTAACGTTTTTGGGGAATAGAAGAAGAAGAAGAAGAAGAAGAGGAGAGAGAGAGAGAGAGAGAGAGAGAGAGAGAGAGAGAGAGAGAGAGAGAGGCTGTTTCTAGTCTCCGAACGCTCTTATATTGTTATGGTCGGGGATGAATTATGTATCTTTCCCAGTAGCAGCGTTCTTTTTATCAATTTTATAAAATTGAAAAATATATAATTTTGTAAAACTCGTTACAAATGACACACATGTATCCTGGGTATTTCTTGCATTTTATTTCTATGATGATATGTATAATTGAAACTTGTTTATGCAGACTAACTTTCTTATATTTGTTTGCACACTCGAAATGCGAAGTTATAATTTTTATGGCGGATATCAGTTTTTACCATAGTTTTAAAATTACCTGTATTTTATTTGCTTAATTTATAAAATCATCAACATAGATATTCATGTTAAACCAATTTCATTATAGCGCTGAATAATCCCTAAGGATTCCAGTACTTGGCTTCAAGCCTAAATTTTATATTCCATTCCATTCCATTTCAGACTAACTTTCTTATATTGCTGATTAAAATTTGTAGAAGGGAGGCATATTCTGAGGAAGCCAAGAAGCTGCGCGAACTTGTCAGTTAGTTTGACTAGTTTATTATCCTTGTAGTTATCATCAAAATCGTGGCACGTATCAATTTGAGAGACGGCATTGGTGTATAAGTGCGATATACGGGGTCAAAAAGTGGTCTCATTAATTCTTTGAAATCATAATTTGCTTTCACCTGCTTGCATGTCATCAGTATTTTCTGTTTGCTAATTGGAGAAATTGCTTCGTTATCTGCAATGTGTTTAGGACATACCTGATACTTTAAATTTAGTGATGTGACATATGATTCTGTATACTAAATTTTGTTAACAGTTTTCTGTTTATGGGATGAGTATTTGGAATTTTTTTTTTTCGTTTAATTTTTTTAATGTATTTTCTCAAACATATTATTCTATATCAAATTTTCTCATATATTCTTCTATATTAATTAAGTTCAAACGATCTTTTCCAAGCTTGCCATAAATGGTTAAAACCTTCAAGTATTTGCGTTTAATATGCTTTTCTTTTTCCTGTGAAAAGATAACTAATAATGATGGGTAAATAATTGTAGATATTTGTTTCGGTACTTAGAAATATTTTAGCGTATTGAATGATGGTTTTGATAAACTGTTTCAGTTAACCACTTGGTAACTTCAGTCTACTATTTGTTAATTCGTAAATCAACAGTTTCTATTGGAATGTTACAGCCATCAATCTATCTGTGTGCGCGACTCTTTCGTCAGTCATTTGGAATCGTCATCTATTGCCTTTTCAAAATTTTGATCTACTTTTCTTGAAATATTTTCACGTATTTGCGAATGAAATGGCAAGAGAAGAAGCGAAAAGTAACAACAGACAATACTTTTTTTAAAACACGTTTTTATCCGGTTTATAATATTTTTTTAGTCTTTGTTTAGACTTTTTAATTTCGTAGCATACACGGCTTAAAGCAAGAGTGCCCCAATTTGCTTTTGTTCACTAGTTTCGAGTAATAATTAGTCATACCTTTATGCATAAGCAAGTAGTTTTATTATATATATATATATATATATATATATATATAAAAATATATTATATATATACATATATATATATATATATATATATTGTATAGTTATATATATATATGTTTGTGTATATATATATATATATATTATATATATATATATAATATATATATATATATAAATGATATGTATGTATATATATATGTGTGTGTGTGTATATATATATATATATAATATATATAATATATATATATATATAATTATATATATATACATACACGTATATATATACACGTATATATATATATGTATATATATATATATATATATATATATATATATATATTATAAATTTTTCACTACCAAAACAAATATTTCCAATTATTTCCTCATTCCTAATAAATTAGTCATCTTTCTACAGGAGAAAGAAATATATATATGAATAATTATCACATCACCGTGATTCATATACATACATCGAGCTACAAATGTCCTTTAATATCTAATTCGTTCTACCTCGGAATTGATATATTTTCATATATGTGCCGAAGGGGAATTTTTAGTTGATAATAATTTCGCCCCCTAATGGGAGCGAACTACCGTCCAACGGACAGGCACGAAATCAGGACCGACATTGACGAATCGGTAACATCAATGTCGGTCCTGATTTCGTGCCTGTCCGTTGGACGGAGGTTCGATCCCATGAGGGGACGAAATTATTATCAACTAAAAATTCCCCCTCGGCACATATATGAAAATATATCAATTCCGAGGTAGAGCGAATTAGATATTGAAGGACATTTGTAGCTCGAATGACATACACATACATACTATATATCAACCCAGGAACGCGTGTCTTTTTAAAGCACTCGATCATATGTTGTATTATTCACCTTATCAACAATAACCACTGAAAGGAATATATTCTGATAAAGAGAATTTTAGGGAAAGGATGGAGATAGATAAACTAACACTGCGATAAAAGGTCTACATATCGAGGCAGTGTGTAGTAGGCCTTCTAATTCATGGCGAATCTGATAAAGGAAACTGTAGTTGGGAGCTGAACATCATCAGATTTAATTATTTAATTAATTAGAATATCTGTGCTTCTATATCTATCAACCTGGTTATACCGTATGTAGGGTTTTAGTTCTTTTTTTACTCCAGTGTTCTGAAGTCTTAGCCAGTGCCATAGTCTTTGTATCAAAGTCCTCCACAGCCTTTGGTTTGAGTTCCCTTCCTTGAGAATGCAATGTAAAGCGCTTCCCATCCGCTCTTCTATTAGTTATTTTGTTTATTTTCTTTTTTATTAATGGCAGAATTCCAGTTTTTTCTACTTATGTGATTCTTGCTATTTTTAATGGATCAACAGTTATCTACCTCATTACTTTATTACTTGCCTTTAGTCCATGGCAGTTACTTGACCATAATATTATATTTATTCAAATGGTAATTAGTGACCTTATTATCATTATTCTTTTATCAAACGACCCCCATTTTGCTAGAAAGTAGTTGCATATCTTGATCATTACATTTAATGTTGGTGGATGTCATTTTTATGTCATTAGATTATTTCTCGTCATTCATTCGTCTTATTTATTGAACGTTATTAGAATAATCGCCGTTATTAATTCAAGGTCAAGATTGGAGATTCCTTCGTTTTCATACCCAAACGATTTCTTAGGACCTGTCCTAATGCCTTTCTATTTCCATTAAACAAAGGCGGTGTCCGCGAGTTCTATTCTCGGTCATTCCAATGAGGTAGGTGTGAGAGATGTATGTTTCTGGTGATAGAAGTTCACTCTCGACGTGGTTCGGAAGTCACGTAAAGCCGTCGGTCCCGTTACTGAATAACCACTGGTTCCATGCAACGTAAAAACACCATACAAACAAACCACTAAGCAAAAGTAATCCCCGGTGTTTGCGGCCTTTTATCGTCCAGCGATCATCATTGGTTTTGCATTATGTTTTGCATAATACCGAAGGGTCGGTGGCTATTGTCTTGCCTGTAGTAAAATAAGTAATTAGTAAGATCTAAATGGGCTCTCGTCACGAAGATGCGATATATTTACTTGTGGAAAAGGCGACGCTGCAGGACAACGGCGAGTTTCAGATGTGAAAACAAAGTGAACAATCATGAATACTGACTAGTTGATCAATTATAAAGCTTGATCAATTATCTCCTGCCTTTTGAAAGAGCCCTAGTTCTTGATCTTGAGTCAATATGTCGAAATTAATTTCATGGAAATACATGGACTGGTAGTACTCATTTGTATGTACCCATAACTTGTTCTTGAAACTTTTTTATTGCCATGCTTTGATTATGTTAATTTTCCTTTTAGTTTATGGAATGAAGTGATTTGAGCATTATTCTTACAGAGAGGCACATCGGTTATTACTGTCGCTGTTGTCGCTCAATCATGTGAAGGGTTCTGTTTCCCAGTCTAAATTTTGTATTGTTCGATTAATTGACATGGTTATTAAATGGGTGATCTCGCTGGGATCTGTAAGGTCATTAAGCGCTGCAGATTAACGGCGAATATTTATTGACGAATAAAATTGGTACGTTGATTTTAATTGCTTGTAGTCGGGGAGGTTACGTTTGTAATGAAGACTTCCTCAATATTTTAGGATTAATGCAGTTGCAGCATATATAACAGAGTGTACACGGATCGCTGCATTTCCAATGAAAATACACAGATGTACAGATAAACCCAAGGGAACAAAGAGGCTGTTACATTGACTTAGATAACTGAATTGTTATTAGTGAAGAGTGAATTTGCAGGTGATCAAATTTTCCGATGAAAACGTGTAAGTTATCGCATTTACCAAAGAGAATGTACAGCTTCCCACATTTGCACGAAGAAAATTCAAGTTTCTGCCTTCACCGAAGGAGTTTTACACGTTGGAGTATTTGCATAAGATTACCCAAGTTGTCGAGTTTGTCAAAGAGAATATACATATTGTCTCGTTTGCCCCCCAAAACAGAATCGTAATACAAAATTGATACCGATCTGAATGACTTGAAGTACACGAAATTATATAGTATAGTAAATATTTTACCTTTTATTAAATAATATTGTTTATATTTACCCAGGACCTGACTTTCGCTCCTCTGTTAATTCAATCAAATGACATTTCTTTCTATAATGTAGTTTGCCTTATATGCTTTAATGATGAAGGCCGAGGAGAAAAGCATTTTGATTTTGAAAAATAGAGCAACTCCGTGAAAGTGTAGGTTTGCATTTTAGGAAAATACAAACTAAAATAAAATGTCATGTTATTAATCTAACTTGACATCAGTACAAAACTGAAACGGCATAAGCAGCTTTCCTCCTTGTTTATGAACAGATGCTTTATAATACGAGTTTGAATTTTTTTATACACTAAAGTCGTCCGTTGGGTGGGTGACAGGAATGCAGTGAAGTTTTCATAAGAAATTTTAATTATAAGTTTTTAATATTGTTCTGCTGGCGCGTTGACTTTTCATTATTCAATTTAAAAGTGCTCCGAGATTATTATTATTTTTATTAAGTTAGGTATTGCCCAAGGGGTCTTTTTGAGTAGTTTGCATGAATAAAAAAGGTAGTTTATCCTAATCTAACTACGTATTTCTCTTCGATCAAAAGTGAAATCAGATTCTTTCAAAAAATGGAATTGATTAGAACGTTTTTAAAAGAAATATAACTACTCGCAATAGTAGAAAGAGAATATCAAAGACGTTGCAAGTCTCTTGAATCAAAGAATAGGACTAACTTGAAAAGAGAGAATCAGAGAAGAGAACTAACTAGAAAAGAGAGAATCAGAGAATAGAACTAACTTGAAAAGAGAGGATATCCTTTCTGTACGTGACGAGAAGTGGATGGAAAGAAGGTTCCCTTTACCCTTAATCTTGGGAGAGAGAGTCGTATTCACAGGTGGTTTTCGAAAACGCCGTATCCACAGGTGGTGTCTGGGAAACACATGTGTTGCCTCTCGCTTGCGGCCTCAGAACCTGACGGTTCGCCCTTCTTTGTCTCTCGGGGTCTTATGCCAAACTGCCCACGCAACCCCATAAACACCTCCGTTGGGGTAATGGAAAGTTTCGCTCGCTATCGACCCTTTCCCGGCACTTTTCGTTCATCAGATTCACGCCTGGATGTTCACAATTGTATTGTTGCTTTGAGATATTTGTTAGTTGCCATGACTCTTAGATGTAAGAAATATGATTTGATTTTCGCTTGTTATTGTTTTTTTCCTGAAGCTTTACTTCTTCCCTCGTTTTAATGGTGACGTAATGAAGAAACCGAGCAAATTGCATCGCTCCGTACCACGAACATTTTTGTGACATCGTTTCGTAAAGTGTTGGAGCGGAACATGCGTCTGGGATAGGCTCGGGAGCTCTGCGCTTTGATTGGTCGAAGTCAGATCGCAATGTGAAAGATGATTGGTGGATGCCGGATTCCCGACGCGTGCCCTATTGGCCAGATCTCCCTTGAAGGGTCGTGCTTCATTGGTCACATTACGTAGGATTCAACAAGTAGAGAGAGAGAGAGAGAGAGAGAGAGATAATTAGAGGAACAGCAGCTCTTGCTCCCCCCCCCCCCCCCCCCCACCACCATCCAGGTAATCGCTTTAGAATCAAATAAAATAACGGCGTCGATGTTTCCCTACCCCCCTTTGCTCACCGGTGATTGTTTTCCATCCTTTCTTAGTTTCGTTATGGGGTATTATAATTATATATATATATATATATATATATATATATATATATATATATATAATACCATAATGAACCAAGTCTTGAGTGACATGAAAGATATAGGTAAGATAAGATAAAGGATCGTGTATGGACTGTGGAGTGACTTTTGTTTCAAGATGCAGATACTGTTTATACTGTTTCAAAAGTTGGGGAGTGTTTGCTAGTGGAGAATCGAAGCGGTTAATGTTAGTTAGCAAGAGTAAGGTAATCAAGAGCACATAGAAGCCGTTAAGATTCAGAAATGGTGAATTGGAAGTGGCTAATTTATATAGGTATTTAAGAGTAGAAACTGTAACTATTACTGAGTTAAGGGATTGCTGAATCAACTCTCCTGTATGGAAGAAAAACTTGGATGTGTGAAATTGAACGTGATGAAAGGTATAAGCGCTGTTGTTAGGAATTACATCAACCGTGCATCTGATGTCCAGGCCAGTCCCTTACGATGTTCCTGACTGGTTGTTGATAAGTCAATCATAGGGTCGGATATTCTCAGTATCTCTCGAGAGTTCACATTGGCAGGATATATGTTCCACCTCTCCTGACGGATACTTTTGAAAGACGTATCCCTCAGGAGAGGTGGAACATACATCCTGCCTATGTGAACTTTCTCGAGAGACTGGGAGTTTCCAGCCTTGTGATTGGCTTATCAGCAGGCAATCAGGAGCGTCGTAAGGGACTGGCCTAGACGTCAGATGCACGGTTAATGTGAATCCATTATAGTAGATAAGATTTTTAGAAGGTTGAACATATTCAAGATGCAGAAATGCTTTGAAGATGTGGCAGAGAAGGTGGCAAAGTTGAAAATATTGTTGAGAGTTCTTAGATGATGGTGTCATGATGAGAAAAAAGTTCTTTGGTTATAGAGGGAAACTCCACACCCGGTCTCTTTGGAGAAGGTTATTTTTGATGGAATACAGGAGAAAGTAAATTAACCGAAATCCACGTTTTTGTGGATTTCATGTTTCACGGTAACCATGACCAGCTTCAGTTCTGGAAGTGGTTAAAACTTTAGTATTGATCCTTTAACATATGTGTTGTAGAAAGGTAGACCACGAATGTAGAACCAGTTTGTTACTAAATTAGTAACAGTAATATTACCTTTTTGTAATGTTTACCCTGAATGAAAAAAGAATGTCTTGGGAATGGCGGTGTCTTGATCTAGCAAGGAAAGGTATTGGTAGGCAAACAATAAATTAACGAATATTATTATAAATGGTAGTGGCGGCGGTATTATGAGAGAAGATTTTTGCCGAGTCATGTGACCTGTGACGTGGCAGGGGAAGGTCTTTTGAAGAATTATCCTAAACCAGCTACTAGTCTGTTAGGAATATTCTTTAGGGGGTAGTGCCGTCAGTACACCTGATGTAGTGCACTGAAGGCATTCCTAAAGGCTTTGCTCGACGAACTTTGTTCGATGTGACGTCAGAAGCGGAGAAAATGCGGCAAAATTCTGACTTCCCGCTGTTTCTCCGCTTCTGACGTCACATCGGACAAAGTTCGTCGACCAAAGCTCGACCGCGTGGACGGGGCCTTAAAGGTGTTTGTAGCTGTTCTTTGGCCCCTTTCTGCTGCAACCTTTTTTTGACGTCTTTTTGTCCAACCTCTTACTTACTATGACTTCTTACAGCAGTTGTGGACGATTTCAAGTTTCCCCTCAGGCCTTTGCTGCACTTCATTTCATTTATTTTATTGTTCCCTTCGTAATGCTCCCAAGTGCTGCTCCAGCTCATTATTTTCAGAGGATGACTTGACTATCCACCAGTGCTTGTCGTTTAGCCTAAATTCCATGTCTCTTCTTATTCTTATTCCTCTGTTTAATACTTTGAAGTTGTGAATTTAGGGTTCAAACTTCAAAGCCCCTTATATTACTAGAAAGTTACAATATTCTTTGTTTTACTTTGAAATCTGGACGATAGGGTATCATGAATTACTAAGAAATTAAGAGATTACTAAAACTTTAATGTGCTTTGAACTTTTTCGTCGATGACAGAGAAATACCTATTTTTTCGTTCATTGATGGCAGAGAAATAAATAAGTCTTTAGTTTTAATTTGAATTTTTAAGATTTAATGAACACTGGTCATTTATTTCTTGAAGTCCTCAAAAATATCGTGCAACTGCCTTCAGCACTGAAGGTCTTATTAAAGTTGTGTGCAAGTTCGTCTTCCTTTAGGGCTGGAATAGTTACTACCCCTAGAAAATTTATTGTAATCATAATTTATTTGTTTCGGGTCCATGAATTCATTTACAGACTACACTATTTTGCAATTTTAGGATCGTTTAGGTGATTTTCTCTTCTAGGTGAAGGGTTTCATTCCACCTTGAAAACTTATACCTTCTAAGACATGGTTTGATCGTGATAGTCCCTGATCCGCTCTGGCTAAAGATTCATCATGGACTCACTTGTAATCTACTTTCGTACAGTTTTATCTTTTTTCATTGTTATAAAAATCATTACAATTTTAGATTTAAAGGGTGTAGGTTAGTCAATTCCACTGACGAGAAATTATCCCACGGTCTTGCTTTATATTCCCAAGCCATTACCTTGTCTAAAAACTGGAAATATCAAGTTTCTAATGTATCTGTTGACATCTGTTTATTAAGTGGTCACTTCTTTTGGTCTCCAGCGTCTTGGCAGAAAGTTTTCCTTCATTAGCCCACTTACTTCTGACTCTCAGCCATTCAATATTTTTTAGTTGGATGTTTTTTATTCTACTCGGCACATTTTGTCTGTTTAGTTTTATGTTTTTTATTATAGTTGGCACATTCTGTGGAGTGGCCAGATGTGTACAGACGGCCATATGGTTTCTTGAGGAAAAAAAAAACATTGTCCCGGAAAGCATTATTTCAGACATGGACCTCTGGCGGTGTACTTGTTGAAATATAGTTATGTCGAAAGGGTTTCATTTGGCTGTTTTTACAATACAAATACGATGACCATCGACGTCAGTTTAATTAAATATGAAATAAGTTTAAATGGGTCTCAAAGATTAAGAATGAGATTCTCAAGGTAGACTCTTATACCTGGGAGAAATGGTGTACGATAATACTCGGAATCATTGAATTGTGGTATGCTTTTCTCTCGAAGTTCCAGGCTCTCTGATGGATGAATCACCACTTTGTAGGTTTCACTAGATTCCTTAATATTGGCCTTTCTTTTTTAAAGCAGAGCCGATTTGCATATCTTCGTACTTTATGGGAAGAGAGAAGTAAAAGTTGAAAATGACGCTACACTCAAATAAATAAATGCCTGGTTGCTTTTAATCTGGAAAATTATCGGGATCAGGGAAACTGGAAGCATGGAGAGTTTCAAAGGTAATCCTTTGGAAAAAAAAGTAGAGGGTTTTAAGCAAAGTAATTTTGTGCTTAGGTTTGGCATCATATAGAACCTCATTTAAAATAGCCATGAATGCGTTCCTAATATGAAGACCCATTTAGAAATGATTTTCATACAGACAAAAATTTTCAAGGTCATTTTCCCCCTACTAAGGTGTTTCATACTCTGTGTCAGTTGTTATTATTATTATTATTATTATTATTATTATTATTATTATTATTATTATTATTATTATTATTATTATTATTATTATTATTATATTTTTTTGTCGCTTATCTAGCTACAATGTCTGGAAAGTTTAGATCACGAGTATTTGAAAATTCTCATAAAATATCGTACATTATTCAGCTTGTTAAGGAAATTCTCGAGGGTTTGGAAGATATCGCATTTGGTAAAGCAAAGCTTTGTTATAGAAGTCTGCGACCGTCAATTGGAAAAGTTCCGTCTTCACTAGGTTAGACGACGGGAGGTATCGAGAGAACTTTTTTTATTCTTTTTAGGGGCCTCCTATTATGAGTATATATATATATATATATATATATATATATATATATATATATATATATATATATATATATATATATATATATTATATATATATATATATATATATAATATATATATATATATATACTACACACACATATATACATATATATGAATCTTATGTTAGAACACTTGAAGATATCTATACGGGTAGTACAGCAATCCTAAAACTACATAAAGACAGTGAGAAATTTCCAATTGAGAAAGGATTTAGACAAGAGACCCCATCTTTCCTAAATTATTGAAGTGTGCCTAGAAGAAGTTTTAAGAATTTGGATTGGGAAAATGTAGGTATTAACATTGATGGGGAATACCTTAACAATTTAAGATTTGCAGATGACATAGTTCTACTCGGTGAATCAGGGAGGAATTATAAAAGATAGAAGATTTGAATAGAGAAAGCAGAAATGTCGAACTGAAAATGAATATGAGTAAAACTAAGATGATGTTCAATGAAAGTGCAGAGAGACAACAGATAAGAATTATAGACGAACCTGTAGAGATTGTTAATGTATATACGTATTTAGGACAGACAGTAAGTGTTTCCCCAGGACATGAGACCGAAACTAATAGAAGGATAAGCATGAGATGGAGAGCTTTTGGTAAACAAAATGAGATTATGAAAAGTAAAATGCCACTGTCACTAAAAAGAAAAATTTGTAATCAGATTGTCCTACCAGTATTAACTTATGCATCAGAAACTTGGAGCCTTACTAAAACCTTAGAACATAAGCTAGTTACAACTGAAAGAATTATCGAAAGATTAATGATGGGAATAACACTAAGAGTTAGAAAAAGAGCAACATGGATACGGGAGCAAACTATAAAGAAATGGACGCGGGCAGGACATATAATGAGAATGTCAGATAATAAATGGACAACAAGAATAACAGAATGGGTCCCTAGAGATTGCAAACGAAGCAGGGGAAGGAAGAGAAGACGATAGATTTACGAGCTAAGAAAATTTGCGGGTATAGAATGCCATAGAAAGACCATAAACAGACGGGAGTGTAAGGACGTGTCCTAGGCCTCTTATCCTGCACTTGACTAGCAACGGCTGATGATGATTATATATATGAATATAACTTGATCACGAAGTATATACAACGTGATGCTATGTATAACTAAAGGTTTCTGCCACGAAGGAAAAAGCCTTTATGTGTGTGATATATATATATATATATATATATATATATATATATATATTATATTATATATTATATATACATACTATGTATATATTGTATTTGTGTATGTGTATGTATTGTATAGATTATAGATACATATATATTTATATATATAATGTATATATATATATAATATTATTATATATCTATATATATATACATATATACATACATACATACATATATATTTATCAAATACATACATACAGACCTACATCGGTCAATCTATCTATTTGATTTACGATATGACCTCTTACTTTTCCACTTCCTCTCCTGAAAGGTGAAACCCTCTTTATTTATTTTCCGCTCGGATGTGGGTTTGTAGTGATAAAGAGCATTTCTTCCACAACATGGTGGGGGCAACTTAAATGTAAGGAATTCTCATTGTGTCTATGAAGAATACATTTTACGCATAATATATATATATATATATATATATATATATAATGTGTATTGTGTATTATATATATATATAATATATATATATATATATATATATATATAATATATATATATATATATATATATATATATACATATACGTGTGTGTATCTGTGTCTGTGTCTATCTTCATGATAAAGTAGAAGGTTCGTAACGCTGCAAAAAAAATAGTAGTTCCTGGCCTTCCTATTTAAACAAAGATTAAGCGGAATAATTTTGCAGATACAGGACGCCATAGAATAAAATGTATGTTCTAGGTACAGAGGTTCCAAATCAGGGGTCGGGACCACAATTGGCGTCGTGATGCCCATTATGTGGGGTAATAAACAGGTCATGGGGTCGCTGAGGTACCGTACCCCCAGGGAATGGGTGTACTGAACATCCAAGCCGGGTTTACGAGGTATAATTTAAATTCAGTTCTTTGTATATTAACAGTTACTAGTGCTGTCATTGAGGAAAAAACAAATTAAATAACAAATAATTGCTCTAAGTTATAATTAGAATTATTACCGGATGATTGCAGGTACCGTATTATTGTTAAGGTATGCCTATTTATTTAGCTTTATTATCCGTTACCTGACTAAACCAGTACTTGGCTTTGTACCTGCGGGTTAAGGCATTTTCATCAATGGTGTTCATTGACAAGTCGTGTTCCGACCTGGAGCTTACTCGAGCCGCGTACTAAGATCGACCGTCAAATAGCGCGTTGTTTCACCAACGAAAATTGAAATAAATATGCTATTTTTTCAGAAATAATTGTTCTGTACTGTTTAACATGCACATTATTTATTTTTTTTAATTTTTTGATGCTAATAAATAAATTGAAAATATCTTCCTAAAATTACCTTATCTTTAAGTCAACACAAAACATCTTTTCCAGACATTTTTAGGCTTTTCCATAGAGCTTTCCTACCCACCCCCCCTCAAGATCAACAACAGGAACAACAGCAACAAAAAAGTAGTTTGTATGCTTACAACCTGAGCAAGCGAATGTGACTCTCGTAGCCGTATGACAAACATCAACATGGGAAATAGTAAGATCTGTTGCCTACAACTTACACCCCTAGATACAGAAAATTGATCAAATAGTGGCCAATTCTAAAAGTATGGCACTCATAATAGACAGTCAGGAGGTACAGTATGGTACTTGTAATACAGCTTGTTATAACTCAGCAGCGTGTTATGTAGTGGTAGGTTAGTTTCAACATGTTGTAATTGCCAAATCTGATGAGTAGTATGTTATGAACTTATGAAATGTTAAAATAGTATCGCTATTTTGGAACTTGTCAAATGTTAGAATTTCATTAATGATTAGGTATCTTTTTTGTAAATGAAATGAAAATGTTTTCTGCTTCTCTCTTACTTAAATATCACTATACGACGAAAAATCCTTAGTAATGCTGTAAATATAGAACTAAACATTATCATACATACATACATACATACATACATCACTTGGGATTGCACTGAAAAGTTGAAAGTGCTGAATGGGGTCGTGCTTACAAAACTTAGGAACTCTTGTTCTAGGATCTTGGTGTACTATTCATTGAGGTAATACTGAAATGATTTTTGATTTGCCCAGACTGACAGTATGATAAATTCTCTATTAATTTATTCTTTTGCTTGCAGATAGTTTTAGAATTGTAGAATTCTGTAGAAAGTTTTCTTTATCTTGCTTATGACAGGAATGTCATTTTAGTGTAGTTAAATATGGAGAGTACTGATCATAGAGTTTTACAAAAATCTAGTACTATATATAAATAATTATGCTAACGTATCTCTCGGTTTCGACCAAGTAAGACCATATCGAATTATCATTGTTTGTTAGTTTGGCTCTGATTAAGACTGCTTAGTACTACCATATGCTGGATGCCATCTTATCCGACGATACTAAGTTTGAACAGCTCTCCAGAAACCCGATTAACGACATCAAGTTAGAGGCCAATGATATCATAGGCCGCATTAACACAGCTACAAGTGCTGTATGCCTCCCGCCCCATCACCGGAGACTACAACCTTTGGTTACCTCTATGGTAATGTGAAGACACATAAGACGGGAAACCTCTCTCACCCCATCATTAGCCAGACGCCCTCCCCCACATAAGGACTAGCCAAAAGGCTCAACCAGATCCTCACACCATGCGTCCCAAGCCGATACAGCCTGTGGTCGGTCATCTACAAAGGTCATAGAAGAAATTCGGGACTCCTCAGGAACAGGAATTATTGCGTCAGTGGATGTAGAATCCTTGATGAGACCATTAAGACAATTATGGACCGCGTCTGAAGGACGACTCAACACCCCAGTTGAACTACTGTGAGGCAAATCTACGGCCTCTTCTAGTGATTTGTATGACTAAGGCCCTTTTCTCCACCCGTAGAGGCCAAATGTTCCGGCAGAAGGATGGTGTCGCAATGCTCCCCCCTTAGGCAACTTCTTTATGGGAACAGTGGAGGAGAGGGTCTTCTCCCTTATTAGGAAACCTGTCAATTATGCCCGATATATTGATGACATATTCATACAACCAGGAAGAGGCTGAAGCTGTCCACCATCCAACAGTACAGCTTGCTGAACTACACCATCGAGTTCAGCAATAATGACAAGCTTCCCTCCCTCAATGTTCTCGTCTCTAAGAACAATGAGCGCCTCAGTGGCGTGGTCGGTATGGTGTTGGCGTACCACCTCCTTGGCCGCGAGTTCGATTCTCGGACATTCCTTTGAGGAGTGAGAGATGTGTATTTCTGGTGATAGAAGTTAACTCTCGACGTGGTTCGAAAGTCACGTAAAGCTGTTGGTCCCGTTGCTGAGTAACCACTGGTTCCATGCAACGTAAAAACACCTTACAAACAAACAAACAAAACAATACAAAATAAGAATAATGACTGCCTCACGGCTTATGTTTATATGAAGAAGACGACCATTGGCCTGTGTTTGAATGGTGACAGCGAGTGCCCTGTGAGATTAAAAAACGCTACAGTTTGGGCTTACGTTAGGACGGCCCTTACCCACTGCTCGTCTTGGCAGGACACCCACCAAGAACGTGACCATGTCACCCAGATGTTCGTAAATAACGGGTATTCTAACAGACACATTAACAAAAGTCAGAGCAGCACTGGATTGTTGTTTTAACGTGAACAGGAGGCAGCAACCTCACCCTCGGGAGAAGATCAAGCTCTATTGTAAGACCATCATGCACTCTCGACACTGAGAAGAGAAACAGATAATGAAGAAAATAGTAAAAGAAAACGTGACCCCTACTGAAGATGGAAAATAAATAGAGCTTTCCATCTATTACCAGAACTGACGAACGATGGACCTCATAATGAAGAACCACCCGACCCCACTAGCAACAGACCCCTGAAACAGACGAACGTAGTCTACCAATTCACATATCATGTCCATGGATGTTGGCTCTTATATTGGAATTGGTGATAGGTGGGGATGTCTTGCATTAGAAGACGAAGATTGCAGGATGGGAGAAATGGTATCACGAGTCATAGATTTCTTTATTTCAAGCAGCAAAAGGTAAATATGTACAGACGCTCTGCAGGGCGTGCAGCTCGCGCCAAGAGAAGCAAGAAGAATAGCCATGCGCATGTGCGGGGTTCATGATACAGGGAGACATATGCGGATGCGTTCACAATAGTGATTTTATTAAATACATGGACATGAATCGTACAGCAATTGCATAGTAAAATATCTATTATTCCACAGGAATGACTATGATGCGACTGTTGAAGAGGATATCATGCTACGTGCAGGCGGGAGCTATGAGGAACCATATCAGGACAGCACACCGTCATACCATCTTCCACGACGGTATTATCCAAAACACCAGGAGAATTGGGAGGATGCTCTTCCTCCACACCAATTTAAGGAGAAATACCCTAGGACACAACAATGGTAACAACCTGAACAACAATTCCAATGCATGAATAATAGATGAGACTAGCGGCCTTGCAGCCAATGAAAAGCCAGGCCTCGGTGACGTCACCAGAGAGGGCAGCGCGTCAGCCAGTCAAAATTTGAGCCGCAGTGATTCACACCACGTCACGCCCCACCTTGCAGTTTAACACACACACACACACACACACACACACACACCCCCCCCCCCCCCCCCTTTACCTCGAAGGTCCGCTTGAATGAAAATCCCTGTAGCCAATAAGGGACAAAAATCAAGCTAACAACCAATTATAATTCAGCAGGCGGCCGTCCCCCAGCTAACCTACCACTATATGTAGAGTAGATCCCGAGAGTACCATCGTTCTCGGTCGAAACCAATAGAAAATTTAGTGTAATCGTTTTCGACATGTAAGGAAAATCATACAGTATTAGATTTTTGCGTAAAATTCAATGGACGTTACTCTCCATATTTAACTACACTTATGTGACTTAAATCCTGATTTTTTTTATTACTTCCACCCGATGATGACTAGTATTAGCGCGTTACTCGCCAGCTGTAGTAACGAAGAGAAAACTGCCATAAGGAAAATAGACAACTTTCTCTACAGAATCAACTCTGCTGATGCAGCAATATCTTTTAACAACAACAACAATTACTCATACCAAATGCCATGTTCCCCTTTTATGTTGGCGCCAGAAGGGTAGAGCAAGTGTGTAGTCCGTTTTCCTTTCCTTGACTATAGCTGGAGGTGGTACTCGATCATAGCAGGGCAAAACGTGAGGCGGAAGGCACTATTCGAATTACAATGTTTTGCATACGGACACAAGAGAATAATTGGAACAGTCTCTAAGACAGAGATAAAAGAGGAAAGAACCTTTATATATATATATATAGATATATATATATATATATATATATATATATATACATACATACATACAAATAAACTTCCGTTTATATATATATGTATATATCTATATATATATATATAGATATAATATAGAATATTATATATATATATTTATATACCATACATACAACAATGTATAAACTTCCGTATATATGTGTATATATATATATATATATATATATATATATATATATATACACACATATATATATATAAACGGAAGTTAATGCCAAAGGAAGTGGATATGGAGAGAAAACCAAATGCGCACTTGTTTCTTACGATAAAATATGCTAATGGAGAGATGGCAGTAGAAGAGAAATCCGTCTTGTGTTGATGTTGTGAGTGATTCTAAGAGTTGTTGATACTAGAGGATCAAAGGACGGCTGATCTTTACGATACAAAAGTTGAGCGGATTAGTGCAATTTTAAGAATGTTTTTGGAAGATGCTGTTGAGTATGTAATGGGGGACAATATAATGCTGAAAAACTTTCAAGGGCATAGAGTCGATGGCGTTGTAATTGAAATTCTGCACAGAGTGTTTATAAGGTTGATGATTATGTACAGGGATAGCTTTATTATAGGCTTTCACAAGGATGAGTTACGTTTACTTTTGATGAAGTTCTTTTTGGCGAATATGAAAAAAAGCTGCAGAAACTGGCGTGACACCGAGAACGTTTGTAAGAGCAGAAAGTTGAAAAAGAATCAGTAAGGTATTAAGGGCAGCTAGAGTTCAGGAAGATGGAGAATTGAATGTCATTAAGGACAGAAATGAATGGAAATGATTGGTATGTGGTCTTGATTTCGGAAAAAGACTGTTAGTGGATAGGATGAAAGAGGTATTGGATAGACAGGGCCTGTATTATTCATTAAGTGAAAGAATGCATGCGAGAGAGGCGAGTAGTAGTGTGTTCAAGGGAGTATGATGTAGTGCTGATGAGGTTTCTGTGTGAAGTTGTGAAAATTTTGTCTAGAATGTTAACAGTTACTGGGGTCAAGAGGGTAAAGTTGGCTTTTTCAAGACATTGTTCTGTATCGCCCACCTTCAGTGTTACGAATTGTTCTGTATCGCCCACCTTCAGTGTTACGAATGATCTTTCCATAGTGGTGGAACAACAATTGAAAAAAGCTATAGTTCTGCAGATGTACTGGCTGCTAGTCTTACAGTATGTATTTTGATTTACTTCACATTTGTTTTTTTATAAATGCAGCTTATCAGTTTTCGTGTTCGTAAGATTAGTTACTTTCAAGAGTAAAGATAACGTTACTGTTTCCACGATAAAGATCCGAGAGAGTGAGAGAGAGAGAGGAAATGATTCAACCTTTCAAAAAGATAGTCTCAGAGGAACCTACCTTCCATATTTGGAACGAGAGCCCCTCGTCTCGTTCGTCGCGTGAGTAATCGTTAGAACTTTAGAAAATGCTTCCAGCTGTAGGCACATACAATGGTGCATATCCCAGGGCGCCTGCTAAGCGTATTCACTATCTAAAAGAGGAGACAGATTAAAGAAGTCCTTCAGTAGGAGTAGGTGGATGTTCGAGAAGGTTTAAATCTGTAGAGAGTCATCTCATTATGAATAAGACATATTAGAGTATTTTGATTTTTGTATATCTATAGTTCCATACACTCACATATGTGTGTATATATATAAATTGTGTGTTTGTGTGGTTTCTTAACGACTTCCCCAGGCGGTTGGTTAGTATATGCGTCACTAGAGGCAGTTAGGTTAAAATATAACATCTATCTTGACATTTTACTTTGTACCTCCATCCTTTATAAGGTAGACTTGAGAATCCACAAATTCTCCCAAAGTCTCATCTCATATCGTAACTGCAACACAAAATAACCAAACAAAGCACACATCTTGCCCTTACTATTTTTTTCAGATTTAGAAAGAATCACAATACTGCAAGAAGCAAAGGGCGTATTCACGTAATTATTGATGTCGTTAGATGATGTTTCTCCACCAGTCACTCATCGCCGTTTTGTTGATCCAACTCCGGTATGTGTGCGTGAATATGAGAGGTTCCACAACTTTTGATATATGTGAAAACGCTTTCCCCCCCCCCCCCCCCACACACTACACACACACACACACACACACACACACTATAGAGGCTATTAGAATTACCAATGCTAGTACAGCTGACTTGGAATGGCACTTTTTGTCAACGCGGGTGTTAAAGTACTGATCCGCAGTAACTTGCCTAATTAGGCCTACCATTTCTATCATCAGGAGCACCTGATTCATCTTCCTTTACCCTACGGCCAATAGAATCCAAGGGAAAGATTCCAACTAAGCCTTTTATGGAGAATCGTGGATTATCTGTTGATATGAAGTTAAATTGAATCCCCAAGACTACTTTGAAATTATTTATGTAATACTCTATTGTAGCCGATATTCTTAGTTTTGTTATAAGTGGACTTAAAATGTAAGCTATTTCGACTCAGTTTATGACCATTGTCACTTCGAATACGCAGATGTATTGAGCTCATCTTTTGCTCTCAGCTGTATTGTCAGTTAACACCTCTGCTAATAAATTGTTTATAATAGAGTAGTGTGGCGCTCTCCTTCCGTATGTTGTGCTTTTTATAAATATTTGTTAGAAAGTAAAGTTAAAAATAACTATAGTTAATATCTGATAGTATTCTCAACAGTGTAACGGTAATTTATGGAATTCACTGACAGAGAAAGTGAATATTTCAAAGTACCTGTGGAGAAAAATAATTTCATGAGTTTATATAGGCACGATACTCTTGGAAACAAATAGCGGCTATTTCTTTACAAGTTGCTGCACTTGTTTGTTTGCAGTAAAAAAGTCTTTGTTGAAGAACGAGAATCACAGTTTCGTACAACCCAAATTGCTTCAGCATGTTGCGATTGTTATTGGAACCCTTTGCGACCGAACGGTTCACACAACATTCGAACTCTTGAACTATTTTCCGTATTCTCTCGTCACCATCCCCAGTCGTCAATTTCCACTCTTAATTCACAATTAATTTTCTTACTTCAAAACGTTGTTTCTATATCAACCACCTCAACACTGAATTTATTAGAAGCAAGTCAGTACAATATGTAGATGGGCTAGCAACCGGTTTGGCTTTGAAGTGGATCCGAGACTGTGTTGACTCTTAGGCTGCTCAGTATAATGTATGGACGCTGTTTTACATATATACACTCGCACGTGTGTGTCAGAATGATGGTCAAATTTTCATCGACTCAGAAATAGATATTACCAGATGATAGGTGATCTGTTGCTTTCAGTCACCGAATATGTTTATTTTTTCTTTTCTTTTACAATGGGTTAAAGTATTGTCGCTTTTCTGCTGCGATTGATTTTTGAACGACATAAGCCGTCACTGACAGCTGCCATTCACGTAACCTAGGCATGTGTGCAAAGGAAAAACGATAATATCTACTACCGCACTTTTTATTCTGCTTAATATGTTTTAGATGTTGAAAATATCTGTGATATGCATAAAATTGTAGTCTCATTAATCTATGGTATGTGTGTTTTTGTGTATGTATGAGAGAGAGAGAGAGAGAGAGAGAGAGGGGGGGGGGGCGGGTTTGAAGGCAGGCAGGCAGGCATTTGAAGGAAAAGACGTTCCGTATGACTACTGCATGTTTTAGCTAGCCTAGAATAAAAAAAAAATGCAATTTAACAGTTTCAGCACTACTGTGAAAGAAGTAGAAGGACAAGATGTGTGTTTAGTTTGGTTATTTTATTGTATGTTGGACAGATATATAATGCATTTTTAGTTTATCAATAACACTACTGCTGCACAAATGCCCTAGTAAAGTGATTTCGTGAGTTAGGAGGTGAGGCTATTGGAGAATTTGTGGATTCTTAAGTCTACCTTATAAAAGATGGAGGTACAAAGTAAAATGTCAAGATAGTTTTAATAGGTGTCCTTTGAACTATTATGTTTTAACCTAGCTGCCTCTAGTGAGTGTAGTAATGGTGTTTCCTTTACAGTGTTTATATCCGAAGTAACAGCCAAATGAGAATTTCATATCTGTAGCTCGTTGTCTTTGTGTTGTCAAAATGTTAACATAGCTGCCTTAGAGAGTCAAGATTTTAAGACTGTCGCTTTTGAAATGTTACCAATATTGAATCGGAATTAGCTTGAATATAGAAAGTCCCAGATACGGGTAGTAGGTTAGGGGTAGTAGGCTGGCCAAGGCACCAGCCGCCCATTGAGATACTACCACTAGAGAAATTATAGTCCCTTCTAAGCACAGTCTGCTGTTGGGCCCCTCTCTGGTCACGGACGTTTTATATGTCTACACCAACTCATAATAATCTAGTGTATTCATTATATATATTTTACTGCTATTAGCATTACAGTTTGGGATTCATAAATGCCTTGGTACTTGCGATGCACTTTTGTCATTGTCTACCGTATTTCAGTGCTCTGGAAGAGGGTGTAGAGGCCCGTATGGTCTGTCTAGATTTTAGTACACCCTTTGACCGTGTGGTCACGAAGCATTTGTCTACCTATTAAGGTATTGGGAAAATATGACCATTTATTAATATTTTAAATGAATGTCTAGCGAGCAGAACCTGAAGGGTCTTTGTTGATGGCCAGTTTAGTAGCTTTATTCATTTCATTTCAGGTGTTCCTCAAGGTAAGGCTTTGAGGCATGCACCTTAACCCTTCTAAAACTCAAAGTATGATAGTTAGTAGATACAGAAAACATTTGCTTTTGCACCCTGATTTGCATTTAAATGGTACGGTTTTAAATGTCAGTGACTCTTGTAAGATCTAAGGTGAAACTTTTGATAACAAATTGACTTTTGAGAAGCATGTAGGCAATATCGTTTCTTCAGTTTTTCAGAAACTTGGTATCTTGCGGAAATGTTTTTAAATGCTTGGGAAGAAGCTGTTATATCTAATTGTTTGAGTTATCTTCTTCGTCCTTCTTTGGAGTACGGTCTGGTCTTTTGTTGCTGACTCTTATCTCAAATTCATGGATAGAGTTACGTCAACAGTCAAGTTTCTTTGCCAACTCGTAATATTGGCGTGTCATAGACGTAAAGTGAGTTCATCGTGTTTGTTACATAAAATGTATTACAACAACAATCATCCTCTGCAATGCTGCAATGTGTCGTTTCTTCGCATCAAGTTCAATTCTACTGTTTGCTAGGAATTGTATCTTGGTTACAACTAACATGGGGAATATTTTACCTAGTACAGTTCTGGAATCTTTTGATATATGGATATTTAAGGGCGGAGGAAATTCATTCCTGCGCTATGCTGGCGTCTCCTGAATTTCAGGTGCATTGGTTTTATATTTGATTCCCTCATATTTATTTATTTATCACCTCTCTCTCTCCTCTCTCTCTCTCTCTCTCTTCCTCCCTTCTCCTCTCCCTAACCTCT
>NC_087210.1:29374662-29459662 GCF_015104395.2 Macrobrachium nipponense
ACGTTTCAGGGAAATCCCGTTTTCAAGTTAGGGCAGACCCTGATTGTAAACAGCATCACCACGAAATCTGTAATTCCGGCCTCAATTATCAATTTAAAATTGCACTTACTGAGGCTTATTGGTGGTTCTGATAACAGAACAAAATTAATGGATTTGAAAGTAATATATTGGTATGTTGTCTAAGGAAGACAGTAGGTTTACTGCAAGTATAGTCTTTTTCACAATGTTATGTTTTCTATATAAGTTGTTTCATTTTAAATTATTATATTTTTACCTCTATTTTATCACTACCAAAATTTTTGCAGTTTATTCTGGTGTAAGAATATTTGTTTAATCAAGCCATTACAGTGTTCTGATTATCTCTTAAACAGTAAAAACAAGATCACTGTTAAACAACCAAAACTCTCCTGTCTTGGTTGAACTCTGAATCGATTTTCACCCAAGGGATTCTTAATTAAAAGCGAGTAGTTAAGTGTTCCAATTTCTTATACAATTTCCCCCTTTGGAAACCTCTTCTGTGGTGTCACTTTCGCTCTTTCGGTCGTATGCCTCCCCTCCACGAAACGATGGCTTGCAGCCTTCCCTCGGCTTTCTTCCTTTCTTTTTTTTTGTCCTCTGACCTTTCATTCTCTACTTTATCGTTTTCTTGTTTGTTGTTTCGTGTTGGGCAAAGCTTTGGCCTTCAATCCCTTCCCTCCCCCTACCCCTTACTCCCATCCCTGCAGTGCCCTTCCTCCATCACTGCCTTCTCGATACCCCCCTCCTCCTCTCCAACTCTCACAACGCTACCCCAGCATTTACGGCCACACCTTGAGAGACCATACATTATCGGTTGTCAGGGGCGATTCTTGGACTCGGGTTCTCTCACTCCATTTGTCTCTTTCTTGGAAACACACGCACACAGACGCGCGTCCACACTCCCATACACACACACACACACACGACGATTCATTAATCTGATGGTGTTGCCTCACTTGCGGGGGAGAGGTTTCTTCTACTCCAAGGAGGAAAGGAAGTTGCTATTTCCCTCGGTCGGGTTTTTCCCTTTTCTCCTCATGATGTAAGTGATGAGGTATTACATGCGCTTGTTTGGTTTTGCAACGGTCTGAAAATGGCAAATTAAGATTACATTTAGTTATATTGCCCTCATTTACACGAAATGGTTTAGTTTTATATAAAGATTTCCAGCTTTCTAATTTTTGTATGATTGGCCGTCAATAGATTCTTCTTGTAAATTTTAACAATTGCCTCTCAGTAGGTAGATGCATAGATATCGGGTAACTTTAAAACTCTAATAATGAAGATGATACTTAATATAGTAGCAACAGATTAGGCTTACATTATTGAGCAGTATTCACAGTAAGTCAGAAAATCAAGGAGCCACGGTGCTGATTATATCAGACAGTATTAAAGGAAGAAGAGATGCAACTGATGAGTGTTCATGATAATGACAAACTCAGGGATAATAGCAGTACAGAAAGAGGCCTAAACAGTAATGAAATAGGTAAATATGAAAACAGTACTAAAAAAAATGCCAGGATCTTAATCACAGGACATAATATATGTTCGGCGGAAGTCAACCAATAAGGAAAAGTAATGATAAGGCGGACTTTATAATGTTCACGGTATAGTAAAACTCAATGTTAATCCATGCATTAATTTTTTCGATGTGAAATATTGATAGTATAGTATACGGCTATTGAACTCCACGTGTAGACTTGCCACCTACCAGCTATGGCCAGCTTTTCTCAATACTGGGTTTTACGTAAGTACGTGGAATGAAAGTACCATGGCACTAGCTTTGGGCTAGTTTTAATTATGATAGCGATTTTGAAAATGATTGAGAAGCAATGAGGCCTATTAAACTAGTTTAGGATACACAAAGTGAAAGAAAATACTGAAGCTCCGTCATTGTTGTATGAATGTCTTGTTTTGCTATCTATGTCGTAACTTAATATTTTGCCTCACTGCTGAAACGAGCTTTTGAATTAGCAGGTTACATCCACTGAGACTGATCGTCGTTCCGTGATGATTTTCACATAATCTAGATGCCTTTTATGAACATCGCCTAGCAGAATGGTGGTGACCGAAGTCGTTAAAACGTCCTCGAACTGTATTATGCACAATAGCAAGACATTTTATTGTCGTTCTGGCAACGTCCATAGACGTTATAGCATTACAAGTGCAACTAATGCCATTTTGGTTTGCTGGCACCAGAATACAGATCTTAACATCATGTTGTCATAAGCACAAAGCATAATGTTGTCTGTTGAATGTCGGCTGTAGCTTGTATATCTGTCCTGTCTATTGTATCCCAAGGTATATTTTTGTCTTTTGCGTGTCAAAGTGATTTAGGGAGCAATGACATGTAATGTGCCCTTGTTTCATCGTGAATTACCGGGTTTGTCGAAATTAGAGGCCCCCCCCCCCTCCACAGAACAAATGGAATGTTTCTGCTATAGAAGTACATTATCTTAGTTTCTATTAAGCTATTTTTCATTTTACATTTCTTGTATTTTCAGACTGAATGACGGAGTTAGATACAGCAATGGCTAACGAATCGGAGGAAATCAGATGGCGCATCCTTCATTTTACGTTCCTGGAAATCTAAATACATTAAAAGAGATTAATTCTATGTTTTAAGAAACTGGAACGAAAATCCATATGACTGTCATAGCAAAAACAGTGAGAATCTTGGAAGGCCTGAAGTCCTTTCTCAAGAGTCAAATGACATCATAGCTGAGGCAGTGGGTAGACCAAGAAAGTCTTTACGTAAATTGGGGCTTGAACTTGAAACAAAATGGGGGAAAGAAGAGAAGTTATATTGCTGTATATCATGAGTTGAAAAAATCTGGTATCAAGCTATTTGATGTTACCAGTAAGCCCAACATCACTCAGCAACAGAGAAGACTGTGCATGGTTTTGTGGTTCATTTTTTGTCCATGTTGCTGCATCAGATGAATTCTTCATTCACAGTCAGGAAGCCAAATCATAAAAATGACATCATTTGGGCTGCAAAGTTTGATGATATCAGCGATGATGTGCGTTATCGCCAAGTTGCGAAATTTCCTGAATGTTTGGGAATTTTTCTCTGTTTCACAGCCAAACGGTTAATGTGGATCATCAAAGAAAAAGGAAAGTCATGGAATGGCGAATACTTCAGAGAAACTGTGCTTACAGGTGGAGTATTTCCTTTCCTCAAAGATCCTGAAAATGTGTTAACTGTTGAAGAGGTCACATTTTTGCATGATAAGGCACCATGTTTCAAGGCTCTTCAGACACAGGAGCTGCTTCGAAACAGTGGCATCGATTTCTTCTCATCAAGTGGGATTTCCAGGTAGCTCCCCTGACCTTAATATGTGTGAAAACATTGGTAGTATCTTAAAGGATCATGTTGAAGTACGCACGGTGAACTATGATGGTATACCAAACCTCGACGACCTCCGAAGAAAGGTGACTGTAGTTTGAGTCTCAGCTTTTTTTCGATTTGCTGAAATCATGCCCTTCAAGAATGCAGGCTGTGGTACAGGCAGATGGAGGCCACACAAAATATTAAATACTCAGAGAGAAACTTAATTAGATATACCTGTTCTGAATTATTATTATTTTTTTCCATATAAATTTTAGTCTATGCTGTAGAGTTGGGGGGCTCTAATTTCGAAACACCCTGTATATAAATTGTGTGTGTATACCAACAACAGGTATCGGTTAGGCACTGGAAGCCCTACATTGATGGGGGTAATTTAAACCATTTCAACAGCTTATCAAAGGTTTTTATTTCAGACAACTGGGAAAGAGGTACTAAAATGTACAGCCTGTTACTGCCACCTTGACAAGTCTGTTGGTAGAGCCAAGCTTTACGTAACACGGTACCTCAAGAAATAATACGTGCTCAAGAAATAATATGTGCAAAGAGATTGCAGGGTGGCTCTCCCTGTAGTGGTCAATTTACGACGAGATGTTGGAAGAAAGGCGGTTCAGTCTTCAGTGAACCCCCATTCTCTCTCTCTCTCTCTCTCTCTCTTCCCCAGTCTGTTCCACTGTCACCGCATCCACCTTCAGTGGGCGGAGAACCAGATCCTTCACCACCTAAGGAGGTGGTTCCGAATTCGAACCGAGGGTGGCTGAATTTCAGAACGTCAGAAGAAGCCAGAGAGGACCGGCAGCCTTCGTTCAGAAAAGAAGTAGAAATATTGCCAGGGTCCAAAAATAGATTTATAAGCTTTATAGTTGTAACTTGTACTTGTACACTTGACCGCAGTAAAGAAAGAAACTCTTCCATTCATCTCATTCAAACTTCTCCTTAGAGATTAAGCCATTACGATTACTAATCCAGAACTAACATTAAGAAGAAGTATAAAGTTAAACAGAACCAGACTGCATAACAAATCATCAAGAAGCAAGAAGCAGGTAAGCGAACATAACTCGAACACTCTACCTTACAAAAACGCACCACATTTGCTTTGAAGTAAATTCAGATCCATTTCAAGAACCAGTCAGAGTAGTGGATCACTCTGCAGCAGAGGAACAGAGGGGAGAGGAGTGTCTCGAGGGAGAGTACTGCATAAAGCAGTAGGGTCAGGTCAACAGAGAGGGATGAGCATCGACACTGGAGCAGCTCCTCCAGGAGTACTGCCAGCTGCTGTCCTGCTCCCACTTGAGAAGTAAGCAGACAGAGTTCGAGCCCCTCTCGAGGCCAATTGGACAGAGCAATGTTCAGCTCTGCTTCCCTATGCTATGATTGCCACTCACTGGGCCTGGGGACCTCTTGCTCTACAATGGGTTCTGCCAAAGAACCACCCAGCAGACCGTAGCAGGGACAAGGACTAATGAACTCTATGAGCCAACCAAATGGTAGTAGGACCAGCCTACAGCAGTAGTTCAATGGTGTTGTTCAGAGTTGATGAGAAATGCCCTGATACTCCAGGGAAAGTACTAGAATGTGAGGAACAAGATTAACTCTGATTTATAGAAGCATTGGAGAAAGAGAAGGGCTTTTAAGAAGTTTGTCCTCCATATCTGGCAGAAGTTTGATCTTTCATATCCAAAAAACTCTAATCCCAGAGACCCCCCTCTGCCTTGTGTACTTAGAGTAGATGGTGGAGGACCCAATGCAGACAAAGCAGACCCTACTTGCTACTGATTCAAGGGACCATTAAGGCGCTGAATAGGCTGGTAGTGAGAGCAGAAGGTTCATTGGAACGTCCCATTAATACATTTCGGGTAACGGAGTTGGACTCGCATTAATACATTTCAGGTAACGGAGTTGGACTCGACAACACTAAAACCATGAATCTTCGGATGATGTTGGGAAGGACTTGAGGGCTATCTCTTGGGCAGGTGGGTGCCAAGGACATGGTTAAAAGATATGAAAGACATCATTCCACTAGGGAAATGGCCCCCTGATCCCTACTCCTTGACGAGGTTGGGGGCTTAGGGATCCACTGCAGAGAGAGTATGCCACTCTATGCCTACCCTCTCTGCTGTGGATGCAACTGAACATTGGGACCTTTAACTCCTTTACACCTCCTCTTATGAATTTTCCCCTTTCCCTCCTTCTTCTTTCGTTGACGACCTTGGCATGATTTTGGACTATTGAATTGACTGCTCTTTTAACTTTATGGAGGGTGGAGTTGGACGGCATGCCACTTCACCCATAAAACTAAAGTACCTAACGTGGTTGAGCGAGGGGAAATTTTTATGTCAAGCCATGCCCACAGTGCTGGGTCCAATCTCATGGGACTGACGACCCTTAAGGCATTGTGGGTATGGCGTATATCCAGGTGAGTGTCCCAGGGCAGTTACCACTGTGTAACAGTATTGCTCCTCCCCCAGTTGGGCCTCCCTGGTGAGAGGGACCTCACCCTGGACGAAATTTAAATCTTAATTATATGGAAAATTTAACAAACATCCTCACGACTTCTGGAACGGATTTGGACCACTCTAAAGAAAGCTCAAGTCACAAAGACCAGGTTGGTATTAAAACTTTAATACCATATACCAAACCAAGGAAACCTAAGTACCGTCATGACCCAACCTTGACTCACTTTGACTCCCTCTTTGGGAGTGGAAGTTGGTCAAGGTTTCTTACTATGGAAGCAGAACAAAATATTTCAGCTTTAAAATTGGAAAATTGCTTATTAAATAGCCATCCAACGGCAGAAATGCCGTTCAGAAAAATAAAAGAAACGACTTTGCTTATAGAAGCTACAGCAAAAAGTCAGTCTGAAGATTATTTGTCTTTAAAAACAATAGATAACATTATTGTCAAAGTAAAAAAAAAACATGATAATATGAACAGTATCCAGGGTACCATCGTACTTCCTGACAATAACGACGAGCCAATAAATAAGAAAATGCTCTTAGACTCTCTCAAAAAGAGATACCCCAAGGTAGAGGATTGCGAGATTTATGATGTGATAAGGAAAAGAGGTATTAAACAAATACTAAAAATAGCAAAAATAAAATTTGAGGGTTCAGATCTACCTCAAAAAATAAAAAAAATTAGGACAAAATAGAGTTAAGGCCCTATATTCCAATGCCACTGCAGTGTCAAAATTGCAGTAAGTATGGACACACAAAAAGAAATTGTAGGAATGAACCGGTGTGCGCTTACTGTGGATCTACAGAACACACCACCAAATGGAAGTGCGGTGAACCTAAGTGTGTAAACTGTGAGCAGAATCATCATGCAAGATCCAAAGAATGCATGCATTACATATACAACACTGAACTAAAAATGTTAAAAGAAAGAAAAGGTATGTCTTATAGCAGAGGCTAAATTAGAATTAAAAGTGAGAGGAATTCAAGATCCTGCTAAGAAACGTATATATTCTTCTATAACAGGAACCAGTAATGAAACCAAAAAACATACAGATAGAAGTAACAAGATGCAGCAAAGTAGGTCTCAAGAAGAAGTCAGTAATATGCAGGAAAAAACTAAGATAGTAAAGAATCAGGAAACAAGTGCAAATGAATTAGATAATATTCTATCAAATTCATTTGAGGTGTTAATGCATATAGAAGCACAAGAAGATACTATCACAGAGGTGGAAGTGGAAGTAGGAAGTTGTGATGTACCGAAAATTAAAGAAAAAAAAAGACCTTTAGAGAGAACACCACCAAAAACAAAGAAACCAACTATAATTAGTGAAACATCGGTCAAACCAAAAACCAAAGGTATGAAGAAAGAACAAAAACAAAATGAGAACATACCTTTATCTCCTAAAATAATAATTACACCTATGGATGCAGAGATCCAAAACACCAAAGAAGTGGAGGAGAACCATACCATGGATGATGGTGACTATGTCAAGGGTGATGAGATTACTCCATCACCAATAATCGGTACAATAAGAACAAATAAAGCAGTAGATATACATGACAACACTTGTGGCTGCCATGATTGCTTCATTGCATTGTGCAATGATAACAAAAATATAACAAAAGATTGCTTAACAAACATTATAAGAAATTTTATGAAATATAGAAAGAAAGAGGCCACCGATTTAAACACCCATGAAAAAGGATGTATGTGGATTGAGCACTTAAAATATTATAAAGATAAACAACTGAATATGGTAAATAAAATTTTAGAAAAAATTCAAGGCAATGATAAAACAAAAAAAGAAAACAAAACACGACCGAATATCATAATATTTTCAATAGTTATATTATACAATGGAACGTAAATGGTCTACACTCCAGATTACACCTGGGAGAAGTACAAAGATTATTAAAGGAATATGAACCAATGATATTATGTCTACAACATGTCAATAATACAATACCAACAATAGGTAAATACACCTTAATATCAACATCACAGGAAGAAAAAGGAAATTTAGTTACAGCCATATATGTACATAACAAATTATGTTATGACAAATTACCTGTAAACATTGCTGACCTCCAAATATCAGGTATTAAAATTCGAATTAAAAACTATAATTATATCATTTATAATTTATACAACCAACCAAATAAAAATTACGATATTGATAAACTTCGAAAATTACTTAAAAATACCAAAGAACCTATGTTAATAGTAGGGGATTTTAATGCTCACAACCCAATATGGGACTTTAACTGTTCAAACTCAAATAGAGCAGGAAGTAAAGTAGAAGAAATTATAGATTCAAATGACATATGTTGTATAAATGATGATGAAGTTAGCACATATTATTCAAAAACACATGGAACAATTTCCTCTGTAGACTTAACTCTTATGTTCAACAAGTATAGTTGACAGATTAGATTGGAACACAGTTGATGACTTGTACACCAGTGATCATTTCCCAATATTAATTTCCTTTTTACAAAATAACCCTGCAAAACATCTTCCTCACTATAACATTTATTAAGCAGACTGGGAGCAATATGAAATGCATACTAGAAGTATACCACCATTTGAATATCTAAATGACCATAATGTAACTAATAAATTTCTTGTTAATTTCATCAAAAATGCTGCCGATAAAGCAATACCAAACTCAAAACCCCATCCAACATAACACAAAGTTCCATGGTGTTCCGAAAAGCTAACAGAATTAATAAATATAAAACAATCAATAGGGAGACGATTGGATAATTTGAATAGAAAGTTCAGTAAAATAAATAAAACATTACTAATATTAGAAGGTACTTTACAAAAAATGACTATATTGTTACTAGACATTGAGGCATTAAAGCCTATATACAACAAAATATCTGCAAAATTTCGAAAGGAAGTAATTCAAGGGAGTATAATTTCATGGAGGAAATATTTATCAGATCTCTAATAATACTCCCATACAAAAAATATGGGAAAAATTCAGGAAAATAAATGGTACCCATATGAAACCACCCAGACTTGCCATATTAACCCTTAAACGCCGAAGCGGTAAAAAAAAAATGTCTCCCGTGTGCCGGAGGTGTTTCAGAGTGAGTGCGGAAGCGGAAAAAATATTTTTTTCAAAAAATCACAGCGCGCTTAGTTTTCAAGATTAAAAGTTCATTTTTGGCTCCTTTTTTTGTCATTGGCTGAAGTTTAGTATGCAACCATCAGAAATGAAAAAAGTATCATTATCATATATAAATAATGCGATATATGATAGCGCAAAAACGAAATTTCATATATAATTGTATTCAAATCGCGCTGTGCGCGAAACGGTTAAAGGTAACAAGTTACTTTTTTTTCGTTGTAATGTACACTAAATTGCGATCATTTTGGTATATAACACATTGTAAAACGATAAAAGCAACGCAGAGAAAATATTATCACAAAATAATGCATAAATTCGTAACGCACGGACGTAAACAAATATTTTTTTCAAAAATTCACCATAAATCTAAATATTGTCCTAGAGACTTCCAATTTCTTTCAAAATGAATACAAATGATTGAATATTACTACAATGTAAGAATTTTAGCTTACAAATGCAGTTTTCGACCATATCTGACTAGGTAAAGTTGACCGAATGTCGAATTTTTTATATATATATATTTTTTTATATGCAATTATTTCGAAAATAAGAAAAGCTACAACCTTCAAATATTTTTCGTTTTATTCTACATGAAATTGCGCACATTTTCATATATAAAACTCTATGAAATGCCTAGTATGAAATGGAGCAAATATTCCGAGAATGGTACGTACGCATTTCGGAGATTTGTGGCGGAGAATCCGCGCGCCGAGGGAAGGAAAGATTTTTTTTTAAAATTCACCTTAAATCTAAATATTGTGCTAGAGACTTCGAATTTGTTTCAAGATGAAGATAAATGACTGAATATTACTAGACTGTTAGAGTTTTAGCTTACAATTGCGTTTTTCGACCATTTCGGTAGAGTCAAAGTTGACCGAACGTGGTTTTTTTTCTATTTATCGTGATTTATATGCAAATATTTCAAAAATGAGAAAAGCTACAACCTTCAATTATTTTTTGTTGTATTCTACATGAAATTGCACATTTTCATATATAAAACTTTATGTAACGGCTAATTTAAAATGGTGCAAACATTACCACAATCGCACGTATGATTTTTTTGGAAGAGTTACCGCGTGTACGTAAAGAAAATGTTATTTTTTTTCATAAATTCACCATAAATCGAAATATTGTGCTAGAGACTTCCAATTTGTTGCAAATGAAGGTAAATGCTTAAATATTACTAGAATATAAGCGTTTTAGCTTACAATTGCGTTTTTCGACCATTTTGGTAGAGTCAAAGTTGACCAAAGGTTGAAAATTTGTCACTTATCATTTTTAATATGAAAATATTTCAAAATTGATAAAAGCTACAACCATGGGTTGTTTTTAGTTGTATTGTGCATGAAATTGCGCACATTTTCATATATAAAACTTTATGTAACGGCTAATTTAAAATGGTGCAAACATTGCCACAATCGCATGTATGATTTTTTCGGAAGAGTTACCGCGCAGACGTAAGGAAAAAGTTTTTTCATAAATTCACCATAAATCGAAATATTGTGCTAGAGAATTCCAATTAGTTGCAAAATTAAGTTAAATGATTGAATATTACTAAAATATTAGAGTTTTAGCTTACAATTGCGTTTTTCGACCATTTCGATAGAGTCAAAGTTGACCGAAGGTTGAAATTTTGGCACTTATCGTTATTTATATGAAAATATCTCAAAACTGATAAAAGCTACAATCATGAGTATTTTTTTGTTGTATTTTCCATAAAAATGCGCACATTTTCATATATAATACTCCATGTAACGGCTAATTTAAAATGGTACAAAAATTATGTCAAAGTGACGAAATAATTTCCGAGATGTGTCACAGATACTTTTTAGTGCGGCAAGAAAGAAATTCGCGCTTGCGCGCCTGTGTAACGATTGTAAACAAAACAACACCTTGATCCGTGAACTCCCAGCATCCCCCAAGGCGCGTGATTCAAGAGTTTTTGGCTGGTAGGCCTAAAAGTATTTTTCCGCAAATTTTTAAACAAACTTTTGTATGTCGACGTAAAATACGTCCAGTCGGCACCCGAGAGACAAAAAATGTTGACGTAAAATACGTCCAGTCGGCGTTTAAGGGTTAAAAGATGGAAAAAGAATACTCGATCCAAAAGAAATAAGTAATATAATAGGAGAAAACTTAGCTAATGTAAGTAGTGACAGAAATTTAGATGACCACTTCCTCACAAAGAAAAGTAATATAGAACTAATAACAATAAATTTCGAAACAATAGAAGACCTATATTATAATAGAAAATTTAATATGGAAGAGTTCGAATAGGCTCACTAACAGCAATAAATCTGCTCCTGGAGGTGACAATATTTGTTTCGAGATGATCTGGCACTTAGCACCTCTGGCGAAGACACACTTGTTACAATTTTATAATCATTTATGGCTTAGAAATGTATTTCCTGATGAATGGCGTAAAGCTATAATAATTCCTATCTCCAAACCTGGAAAAGATCCAAGTGATGTAAATAACTACAGACCAATATCTCTTAACAAGTTGCTTATGCAAGTTACTAAAATAAATGGTAAATGCTCGATTAACATGGCACATTCGAGAAAATAAAATCTTGACTCCCACTGAATTTGGGTCACAGTGCAACAGATCTACGTTAGATTCTCTCTCTAACCTCGAAGACCATATACGAAGAGGATTTGAGCGAAAGCAAATAACTGTATCAGGGTTATTGCAATACACTCCCTGAACACCTGAATTAGCCCTGGTCATTGACCAGCCCGAACTATATCCCCACACATTTACCCACTAAGTGGGTAATTTTAACTGTCAGTGTTACCAACGCTGCAGGTAAAATCTAGTCAAATGAGTTACCTGTGTTACCGTTGGCAATGCTGCCGCAAATACCTGCCACCAGTGGCCTGTCTCCTCATTCCTCAATTGTTTTTTGTTCGCCTTGCTGTGCGGATCAGTCCCACATCAGGCGAACTTTTGGTCATTTAGCCCGACCCCACTCAAAGAGTTTTCGCATCTTGGTTACAAACTACGAATTTTCCAGTTTCACTTTGGATAGCTACTTTGTACTCGCTAAGGATAAGTTAGGAAATAAACGTCATTGCCTTCTACAAACGCCTCGACGATCGAGCCTTCTACTGCTGGATATGTTGGTGCTCATCGGCTCTAAAATAACGTTGTCGCCGACTGCAAACGTCTGCTTCTACTTCATCTACAGTTCGACGATCGAGTCTTCTACTGCTGGATATGTTGGTGCTCATCGGCTCTGCACGCCCTTCAAGCGTAGGATGAGTACCCGCACACATGATCGACGTTCTTTTCGTTATTTCGCGTAGGAAGGTTTAGTCAGAGATGTTTGTCTTGGTCAGGAGACAACGAAACATTAGTTAGTTATTCCAGAAATTAGCGGACAGGTTATCATCTAGTATGTTAAGAATATTTCTAGCCTGACAAATAATTTAACAAAAATAGAGATAGTGGTACTAGTAGTATAGTGAATTCTAATCGTTCTTTTTCAGCCCCCCTGCCTGTTCCAGAACCAGCCCTAACGGGTGCTGGGGGTAATGGAGAACCGCAAGCCTCCGAGTGGGTAGGTTCTGCCGGCCCCCCCGGCGTGGAGCAGGCAGTGTTGGCAGCAGATTTCCCCTCCCCTCGATTTGTAAGTTCTCAGGATGATGAAAATTTAGGTCAGATACAGACGAGTAGGGATAATAGGCTAAATAGTGTTTAGGAAGAGAAGTGCTGGCTTCTTCCGGTCGGTTTTCTATTAGAAGTAGTAGTTTATAGAGGGACACTGTCCTTAGAGCCTCTTGGGTGTTTCTTGCTTCGAGTTCCTTGCGTCAGAATCTTTTAGGCCATGGTTGGCCGTTCAGATCTGGTTTCGGGTCTGTCGGGTTCTGAAGGGTTGAATACTTATCCTTCGTCTTTAAGGTTACTTTCCTCTACTTTACGATAGCGTAATTTTTAATATCTACTAATTCTTTGTTCAACGCATATCGACGTACGATAATTCGTTATGTAGAGAAATCGAATAAAATTAACTACGGCTAGCCTAGTGTTCACGATGATATATCGTATGCATGTACAGTAGCCTAGCCTAGGCAAAAGTATTCGCTGTACTACATAACGGTAGAGTGATTTTTATAGTGGCTAACGCTTTAGGCTCAGGCATTCTGACTACGGATAATTCAGTACAGATGTAATTGAAACGAACGAGAATCCGATCTTAGTATAATTCAATATGAATGTAATCGAACAGAATGAAGATCAGATTCTGTCCGACTAAAGCATTTATTGTATTGTATGTATCATATTAGCGTAGTATAAATACTAACTCGGCAGTCATTCACGCTCTGGAATCAGCTGATAGCGAATACGGGTTTGAGTCGCCGTATCCACCTCATTCTTGTCCTGATTGGTTAGCGTAACTAACGTAACAACTCTTCCTTACTTAGGCCAGGTTTGTCGTCTTGAAGGAGACGTGTTTTCTTGAAGGAAACGTGTTTTCAACTATGTTGGACATTTAACATAGTCAATACTGGTATCTTGTGGCATATAATTAGATGTCAGATACTATAAGGAATTCGTTGTATGACGTCTTCATACGTTTAACAGACTAATGGCTGTCAGTAATTACATTGTGCTTATGTCAATTAGTTACAAAAGAATTACTAGTTGTATTATTAAATTACAGTGACAACTGAAATTAATATTTGGCCTAATAAAGTTCATTTAATTACCTTAAAATATGTAATTTATTAATTTTCAAATAAATTGAAATATGTAATTTATTACTTTTCAATTAAATTACAATTACACAAGCTTGTCAAAACAGCACTGTTGTAAGGAGGCGTGGCTTAAACAGACAATGATGCCGGCTAGTCTTTTTTCCTTGGCTCCAGATTCAACCATATCACTGGGTCTCGGCTAATGCTTTTGTTCCTAGTTACCATAATGAGTATCTGGATACTTAACTTATAAAACGAAGTCATGCTGTTCGTCTTACGATGTAATTTAAGGCCAAAATTTGACTAACACGTCTCATTGGAAGCTAGTTTTTCCCTCGGCTTAGATGCATAAATTTAACGATTCCGTTCGTTTTTCACTCTTTTTCATAGGTATTACGAACCTTACACTTGATTAATCTTTACCGGTGTGAAACAACAGTAAATGAGCTCTTTCATGCTATTACTTTATTTTACCACGGCTGCTTTTGAATTCATACAAAAGCTTGGGACCTCTATCCAGGTTGCTGATGCACGTAATTTTGCCTTATCAGCTTCAGCTACATTTATAACATGAATACAGTAATTACCGTCGCACGCGGATGAATACAATAAACAGACGTTGTTATCGGATTTGATTACTTTCGCACGCCGATCAATACAATAAAGTGATGTTACTATAGGATTCGATCGTATTAGCAACAAGTTCTCGTTAGGTTGTTCGTAGCTGTACGCAGTTATACGAGTATATTATCATTAAGATAATACCTTTTAACTTAGAAGAGGGTGCAAATTTATGGAGGTGGAGAAGTTAGACGATTGTAATATTCTCTCTCTCTCTCTTACTTTCCTGATTTCATTTTTTTTTCTCTACTATGCTGTTTTTCCACCCTCTCCTAACAATTGACTCATTGTGCAACAGAGAGGTTTTTCTTTCTGTTACACCTTTTCAAACATTTTTCTGTCAATTTCCCTTCAGCGCTGAATGACCTCATAGTTCCCAATATTCGGCCTTTGGCCTAAATTCTATTTTAAACCCTTCAATCTCGCTCTCTGATGCACGATGCTGCCTACGCCAGCTGCGTGAGAGATATAGGAAGACTTATTTGCAATGTAGTTCCGATTTTAAATACTAACCCCATCGTAAAATCGAATTAACGCAAGTTAATTACGGTAGCTTCAATACGGACTGTATTCACGACCACGTCTTGAATAATTTCCTGATTTTCTAATGTTTCTCAGATTATCATGGAGAGTCGGTCTAGTTTTCTCTCGCCCAGTTTTTCTGTTAAAACTTATAATGTCTTTACACAACCTTCTTCAGCTGCTCATTCTTTGGATGTCGCTTCGGAGTCTTCTCGCTCATCCTGTTTTTATTTACAAATATCACAGTAGAGCCAGTTTCATTGTTTCATCCTGAAATTTGGAGATGATTTCAATCTCTCTCTCTCTCTCTCTCTCTCTCTCTCACTCACCGGGTTAAAGGAAATAATTTGGAGGGGCTGCCTTCGTAGCACCTTCCACGGGTCCTGTAGTTCTCAGACTGCTGATGATGATGCTTCAAGGCGGTTCCGCAACTCCGTATTTTCATCCTTACTTGTTTTGAGACGTAATGTGTCCTCCGTAGTTCTTGAGGAGGCTACGGCAGTTGGAGATTCACCTGCGCCATCGTTGACTGTATCGATACCGGTTGTCACCACCCACTCCTTTCATAGGGTAGTTAGTAATCTTCCTTCTTCGTTCCCATTTATATACCTTAGGAGTGTGAGACGTAACGTGCTTACCACGGTAATTGCTGGGGGGGGGGGGGGGGGGGGGGGGGGGTGGGGGCTATGGCCGTTCGCAGTTCGTCTGCATCGTAATTAGCACCTTTTGTGCCCTCGGCCCCCTTTCTTAGGGTAGCTGGTAATTCCTTCTGCGGCTGCCGTTGGTTCCGCAGTTCGTAACCCGTTATTAAAGCACTGTACCGCACAGTTGGTTCTCCACCTGCACAATATTGGCGCTAGGTGTTCCTGTGGGTTACTCGTAGTGACTTTTATCTCTCTCCTTATTTTCTCAACTTTTTCTTGCTGCTTTCTGTTCCGTCCTTATGGGGTTTTCAAGGTGGGTTCGAACTTGATTCCGTGTCTGGGAGTACTTCTTTCCCTCACTTGCTTCGGATTCCAGTCTAGGTTTAGTACGTATTGGTAAAGGGGGTTAGTTGGATCGCGGTTTGCGACTTAAGGGGTGTTGCTCGCCTATTGTAGTCGTTCTGGTCTCGTGTCATAGTCAATGGTGAGTGCAGAGTTTCGCAGTAAATTGAGACTGGTTCAAGGTTAGGTCATCATCTTGGTTGGTACATGTTTGGCGCAACAGTATGGGAGTGACTCACATGCGTGGTCGTTCATCGCCAAGGTATTTTCGGCTCAGGCGTAACGTTGTCGTCACTGGATAGTGAGGGTATCCGCAGTCGAGTGACTAACTCTTACAGGTTTTGCGGAACTGGTGACCGACAGTTCACTCTCGTGAGTGGGTGGACAGCGGTCGGACAGCAGGGGTTACATCATGATGTCTGGGGGAGTGCGGGTTGCGCAGTCGAGTACGACTTGCACAGTAGTTTATGATCTTCTTGTTGGTATATCGTTGCGCAATCAGATCGGTAGGCTCAGATATGATGGGATCTTATGTCGTTTAGTATCGAGCAGCCAGGCGTAGTAGGTTCCGGGTTCTTGGGTGCTGCTTTTCGGGGTTCGGCTTTTCTCCTTTTTTTTCCTGTTCCGGTGTGGCCGGACAGGTCTGACAGAGGATAGATACCTTTGAAGAGAGACTCGTTTGCTAGTTGTGGGTTTTTTTTGTTTTTGTTTCTCCGGCGAAGGAAGCGAGTATAACGGATTGTGGACTTTGTCCATTCTATCTTTCCGCATTCCAGGCTCCGGAGGGATCTCAGTTAATTCATGTAATGTTTGATATGTTGTATTCAACCAAACCAGCAGTCTCTCAAACATCAAGTAGGGTAGTCTGGTTTCGGCGAGTCGGGCAGTTTTTGGGGAATGACTTTAGCTAGCATCATTTTTCTGTATGAGGTAGCGGGTAACTCCTCTGCCGGAGTCCGGCTTCCGGTTTACGAGTCAGTTGAGGTTTTTCTCTATTGGGTTCCTTCATTGATTCGTGTGGTAAGGGTTACGGATCATGAGGCTCGTATTTGGAGGACACCTTTCACAGCCACTCTGTGTGGATGTGGTGAGAGTTGATGGTTGTTTCTCTGAGCCTGGACTGTTTGATAACCTCTTCACTTTGGTTTCGATGGGGTTTGCATACCAGATTAACATTTCTGAGGGTTATGCTATGTGTTTGGCAAGGAGAGGAGGGACTATTGTTAAATCATTGCCTATCCGGACACTCATAAGAATGGACTCTTAGTCAATCCAAGGGCGCAAGTATGCGGAGGGCTACCCTTTGGCTTCCAGAGGAATGTTTCGCTGTCGGCGATTGTGTAGGTGTTTTTTTTTCTTGAGTTGTGGTTTTTCACAACACCGTACCTTAAGGAATTTCAGTTTCTTCAGAGAGGTTACTCTCGGGGTCCTGTCGTTGCGGTAACTCAGTTTGATAGTTGGCTTGGTAGAGTTAGGGTGTTAGAAGTTTAGGTAAGCAGTGATAGTCTAAATGAACTTCAGGGTGTTAGAAGTTTAGGTAAGCAGTGATAGTCGAAATGAACTTTATGGTGTTAGAAGTTTAGGGAGGCAGTGATAGTCTAATGAACTCTAGTTTTTGTACATGAAAACTTACCCAGCAGATATATACTTAGCTATAGACTCGGTCGTCCCGACAGAATTTCAAAACTCGCGGCACACACGACAGGTAGGTCAGGTGATCCACCATTCCCGCCGCTGGGTGGCGGGGTCTGGAACCATTCCCGTTTTCTAAGTCATAATTTCTCTGTCGGTTGAACGGACAACACCTATTGTTCGTTCCTCCATCTTGGATTTCTACTCGTTTGCCGAGAATTTGGATTGGTTTTTTGGTGACGTATTCTGTTTTTTCTCTGGCTTGGCATACGCTTATTGTGGACTGTTTTTCGACTTTGGTTTTGACTACTCTTTCCCGATGTCTGACGCTAAGGCTTCACCTATGTTTAGAGTTTGTAGTAGGGAAGGTTGCAAGGTTAGGCTGCCGAAATCGGCAGTAGATCCTCATAGTATTTGCGCTAAATGCAGAGAGAATGAATGTTCTTTTAATAATACCTGTGTTGAGTGCGAGAACCTTACAGAGCTTGAATGGAAGGAGTTATCTTCATATGTTAGGAAGCTTGAGAGAGATAGCGTAAGAAAGGCTTCAGCTAGGTCATCTAGTAGATCTTGTTCTCTAGAACAAGAAGTTAACTCTCCTACTAACGATTTTCTCTTAGCCTCAGCTGCTTCTCCCTGTTCTGAATCCAAAGATTCTTCTTCAGAGAGGGAAAATGTAAAAGCTTCCATCAAGAAACTTCAAGCTCAGTTACGAGCTCTAAATGAAGGTAAGAGTGGTGATAGTGACTTGTGCAGTGTCCCCAGTGCAGTGGAGGGGCGTCTGACCGGTTCCTCATTGCTCCTATGGCCTAGACCGCTTCCAAACTCCCCAGGACCAGGGGGAAGAGGAATGTCGAAAGCCGCAGGGAGGATGCAGAACATCCCCAACGGTCAGGCGTCCCTTCGGCAGATCCTGTTGTAAAGTCCCAGGCTGCCTCGGATTGCCGCAGAAAAGGCGTCCTAAGGGAGTGTTTTTCGGCCTCAGACTCTTCCTCTCCTAAACGAGGATGGAGTTCGGCCTCTCTTTCGCGCCCTTTGAAGAGAGCCTGGAAGGCGCCTAAAGGAGACGCGGCTGATTCCAGCCCAGAGCGTTTTCCCGAGAATTGGCCTTCGGTACCTAAGAAGACGAGACAAGAGGAGCCCTCTCTTCAGGATCCTACGAAGAAGTTTTTGATTAATCTGCAAGAGCAGTTAGCTTCTTTAGTAGGCTCCTTTGCTAAGGACTCGACAAGGAGGAAAGATGTTTCGCTCCCTGTTAAGAGTTCCGCTAAGCGCCCCTCTTCGTATAGGAGAGAACCCTCACAATCTCCAGGGCATTTTTCGCCTTCGTCGAGAGACTCGTCCGATAGGAGTTGTTCTCCTGAGAGGAGAGTTCTTTCGCCCTATAGGCTTTCTTCTCCAAAGCACCCTATGACGGGTAAGGCTTTGAATCCTGGTAGGCAGGAAGATCGTAGCCTCTCTCCTATGAGACGCCGCGAATCTAGCAGAAGTCTCGATCGGTTTAGGTTCAAGGAACCGGAAGATAGACAAAACCGATTTAAGTATCAGGATCCTTTGGGTCTGCAGGACCAGGAGCCAGGCAGGCGCAAAGAGGCAGCGAGACGCAAGAAAGGGCGTCAAAAGCCTCTCAGACCACAGGATTCAGGACGTCAGGAGTCTTCTAGAAGGCAGGAATCAGGACGCCATGAGTCAGGACGCCAGCAGTCAGGGCGCCATGAGTCATGACGCCATGAGTCAGGGCGCCAGGAGTCAGGGCGCCAGGAGTCAGGACGCCAGGAGGCAGGACGCCAGGAGTACGTTAGGCATCAAGAGTTAGGGCGCCAAGAGCCTGTTAAGCGTCAGGAATCAGGACGCGGGGATCTTTTCAAGCGCCCTGAATCAGGGCGCCAGGAGCCTATCAAGCGCCGAGAGCCTGGCGAACCGCAAGGGCCTAGGCAACAAGAGTCTAGTAGGCGCAAGAGTGTTTCGGACAGACAGGAGCCTCACTCTTCGTATAGAAGTTCGAACGTTCAGCGCTCCTTACTCGGGAAAGGAGTTCTTCTCCCGGGAAGAGCCCGATCTCTCCCAAACGGTCTCCTTCGGTGGATCCGTTGGAACAGGTATCAGAAGAGGAGGAGCCCGTAGATGTAGCAGTTTCTGACTACAAGAGGCTTTCCATTTTGCTGCTCAAGGAGTTCGGAGACTCCCTTCATCCTGCTGACCCTCCTTCACCAGGATCTTTGATGTCGAGCACAAAAGCTCACAAGTCGTCTTCCTTCGTCAAGATGCGCCCTGCTCTTTGTATGAAAAAGGCCTTAAAGACCTTTTCAGAGTGGTTGACTTCCAGAAGGGAAGCGGGCAAAACAGTTTTTTCCTGCCCTCCTTCCAAGTTCACAGGTAAACCAGGAAGGTGGTACGAGACCAAGGAACCTATGGGGTTAGGCCTCCCTTCATCCGCAGATGCGGATTTCGCTTCCTTAGTGGACTCTTCCAGGAGGAAGTCTTTGCTTTCTGCTAAAGCAACATGGGGCATGTGTGAGCTAGACCACCTTCTAAAGGGCCTCTTTAAGACCCTGGAAGTCTTCAACTTCATGGACTGGGCTTTGGGAGCGTTAGCTAAGAGAGCTCAGGACACTGACTTTGTCTCCATGGAGGAACTTTCAAGCGTCCTGGCTTGCTTGGACAGAGCGGTTATGGACGGTTCCGTAGAAGTTGCCTCGCTTTTCGGAACGGGAGTCTTAAAGAAGAGATCGGTCTTTAGCTCTTTTCTAGCAAGAGCCGTATCACCTTTACAAAGAACATCTCTTCTTTTTGCACCGTTGTCCCCGCATCTGTTTCCACAGGAGACTGTTAAGGAGGTTGCTAAATCTCTTACGGAGAAGGCAACTCAGGATCTCCTCACTCACTCAGCCAAGAAGTTTAGGCCGGCCGTGCCTATCGAGAAAAAAGAGAGACCCTCTTTTGTACAGCCCTTTCGAGGTGCCTCCTCTTCTAGGACCCCTCTTAGAGGTCGCAGACCAGATAGAAGGAGTAGACCATCTAGAAGGTCCTTCGGGAAGTCTAGATGAGCAGTGAGTCCTCCAGACGAAAGTAGGCGCCAGACTACTCCACTTTGCAAAAGTCTGGGCGCAGAAGGGAGCGGACTCTTGGTCCCTCTCGATCCTGAAAAAAGGATACTTGATCCCCTTCAGGGAAAATCCTCCCTTGACGACAACTCCAAGGGAGTTGACTGCAAGATACTCGGATCCGGTCCGAAAGCTTGCTATTTTGCAAGCAGTGGAACAGATGATTTCCAAGGAAGCGGTAGAACTGGTTCAAGATCTCCAGTCTCCAGGATTTTACAATCTGCTATTCCTGGTACCGAAAGCATCGGGGGGATGGAGACCGGTTCTAGACATCAGTGCCCTGAATTTCTTTGTCTTGAAGAAGAAATTTTCGATGGAGACGTCTTCCTCTGTTCTGTCTGCTCTTCGTCCAGGGGACTGGATGGTGTCCCTGGACCTTCAGGATGCGTATTTCCATGTGCCAATTCATCCGGCAGCAAGGAAATATCTGAGATTCATGTTCCAAGGGAAAGTATTCCAGTTCCGAGCGATGTGTTTCGGACTTTCGACTGCCCCTCAAGTCTTCACGGACATCATGAAGAATGTAGCTTATTGGCTACATCTGGAAGGGATCAGGATCTCGTTATATCTGGACGATTGGCTAATAAGAGCCCAATCGGAGAAAAAATGTCTGGAGGACCTTTTAGTTACTCTAAATTTGACAAAGTCCCTAGGACTTTTAGTCAATCGCGAGAAATCCATGCTGACTCCCCAGCAGAGTATTGTCTATCTGGGGATTCATATGGATTCTCAGGATTTTCTAGCGTATCCTTCGCAGGAAAGGAGAGAACGCTGCTTAGAAAAGGTGTCAGTCTTCTTAAGGAAAGAACATTGTTCCGCGAGGGAATGGATGAGCTTACTGGGGACCCTCTCCTCGATGGAACAGTTCGTTTCCTTAGGAAAACTACACCTACGACCCCTTCAATTTTATCTGAAGGAGAAATGGGATTGGAAGTCCAACAATCTGGGAGAAACATTTCCAATCTCGAAAGGGATCAAGGAGAATATCCGCTGGTGGTTAGATCCACAGAAACTAAGCAAGGGAATCTCCCTTCGCTTACAGAACCCTCGCCTAGCGTTATTTGCAGACGCCTCAGATTCAGGGTGGGGAGCGACCCTAGGTTCGGAAGAAGTGTCAGGCACTTGGGAAGGAGAACAAGTGTCCTGGCACATAAACAAAAAAGAACTAACAGCCATTCATCTAGCTTTAGTTCATTTCGAGGAACAGGTCTCAGGTCTGGGGATTCAGATTCACTCGGACAACACAACAGCCCTCGCTTATATAAAGAAACAAGGGGGGACGCATTCCTTTTCCCTGTACGAATCAGCAAAGGATCTGCTGATTTGGGCTCAGGAAAGGAAGATCTCTCTTCTCACAAGGTTTGTGCAGGGAGAGAAAAATGTTCGGGCAGATCTGTTGAGCAGAAAAGAACAAGTCCTACCCACGGAATGGACTCTCAATCCTCAGATTTGCCAGCAACTATGGCATCTGTGGGGAAGGCCCAATATAGACCTGTTCGCGACCAACAAGAATCACAGATTAGAGAACTATTGCTCCCCGATCTCGGATCCACAAGCAGTAGCAGTAGACAGCTTTCTGCTAGATTGGACGGGCTTGGACGCATACGCCTTCCCTCCTTTCAAGATAGTAGGGGAAGTATTGAGGAAGTTCGCTTGCTCGGAAGGAACAAGAATGACCCTCATCGCTCCCTTCTGGCCAGCTCTCGATTGGTTCACAGAGGTGCTGGAGTGGTTAGTAGATTTTCCAAGATCGCTTCCACTGAGGAACGATCTTCTCAAACAACCCCACTTCGACAGGTTTCACAAAAACCTCCCCGCTCTAAGTCTGACCGCCTTCAGACTGTCGAAGGACTTGTCAGAGCAAGGGGCTTTTCACGAGAAGTGGCGAAGGCTATTGCAAGAGCCAGAAGAGTCTCCACCTCTAAAGTATATCAGTCGAAGTGGGAGTTGTTTAGAAGATGGTGTAAGGGGAAGAAAATATCCTCTTCCAGTACCTCTGTAACTGAAATCGCAGATTTTCTCATATATTTGAGAAAAGACTGTAACCTGGCAGTATCAACAGTGAAGGGTTACAGAAGTATGCTGGCCTCAGTCTTTCGACATAGAGGGATAGATCTGACCAATAATAAAGATCTATATGACCTTATAAGGTCTTTCGAAACCAAGAAAGACCATGTAATCAAGAAACCTAGCTGGAACTTGGATGTGGTCCTCAAGTTCCTAATGTCGGAAAAATTTGTACCGTCTCACACAGCTTCTTTTAGAGACTTAACGAGAAAGTAATTATTCCTCTTTGCGTTAGCAACAGCTAAGAGAATTAGCGAGTTGCAAGCTTTGAAGTTTAAGGTGTGGGTTTTAAGAAGGATTCAGCGATTTGCTCCTTTAAACCATTTTTCTAGCAAAAAATGAAAATCCCTCAAAGCCTTGGCCAAGAAGCTTTGAGATAAGAGGACTATCTTCATTAACAGGAAGAGAACTAGAAAGGACTTTGTGTCCAGTCAGGGCACTCAAGTTCTACCTGGAGAAGAAAAAGTTGCTGGGAGGTACAGAAGAAAGTCTTTGGTGCTCTATAAGAGATCCGAGAAGATCGATTTCCAAGAACGCCCTTACATTCTTCATAAAGGATGTAATAAGGGAAGCTCACCTTAAGTGCGATGAAGAGCACCTCAAAGTTCTCAGAGTAAGAGCTCATGAAGTGAGAGCCATAGCTACGTCAATGGCATTTCACAAAACATGGTCTCTGCAGGCACTTATAGAGTCTACGTTTTGGAGATGTAATTCTGTGTTTGCCTCGAATTACCTAAGAGACGTAAAAATTTCGTACGAAAAGTGCTTTGCTCTGGGAGCGTATGTTTCGGCGAATTCAGTGCTGGGAGAAGGGGCTGAGGCTAATCCTTCGTAATTTACTTTAGTGTTTAAATTATCTTTTATTGGTGGTTGTTTTTATTGGTTAATTGTCAGTGGGAATAGGGAACCCTCTTACAATTCATAGATTATAACAGTACTAACATGGTCAGGCGATCGGGATTGGCTTCAGTGCTCCTTGTGATTATTTTTAGTAACCTTAACTCTGTCATGTAAGAGGGCGAGTCCCCATTGATATGACAAAAGGTCAAGGCTCTACCATGTAAGTGGGTCAGCCCCCATTGGTACGATCCAGAATAGGCTCTGTCGCGTAAGCGGGCTAGCCCCCATTGACACGATCCAAAGAGTTATTCAGCCATAGGTTCATTCCTCGTTGAAACTCTTGAGGCAGGCAGACTCATCGACAGTAGTCATGAAGTCTTCAGCCCAATCAGGTAGGAACCATGGATTATTTTATCCAAGAACATAGGTTGTTTTTTCCCTGTTTTTCTAATGTATTTAGTTTAAGTATTATTTTGTTTTTAGCTGTCTCTTGCCCGCCACCAAGGGTGCCAATCAGCTATGTATATATCTGCTGGGTAAGTTTTCATGTACAAAAATGATATTGTTAAGATACAATAAAGTTTTGTACATACTTACCTGGCAGATATATACGATTAATGGCCCACCCATCCTCCCCTCAGGAGACAGGTGGAAGAGAAATTATGGCTTAGAAAACGGGAATGGTTCCAGACCCCGCCACCCAGCGGCGGGAATGGTGGATCACCTGACCTACCTGTCGCGTGTGCCGCGAGTTTTGAAATTCTGTCGGGACGACCGAGTCTATAGCTAAGTATATATCTGCCAGGTAAGTATGTACAAAACTTTATTGTATCTTAACAATATCATGTTTCTGTTGGTCAAGCTTAGACAGAGTGTTTTGTCCCTTAGGCCCTTGAGGTTAGGCAGATCCCGATGGTCATGTTGGAATAACTACTACTTCTTCAGCACAAGTCATCTACATCAGTGAGCAGTAGAGAACTGAAGGTCCTGCACACTCAACTTCTCCTCCATACATGAGAGGCTATAGCCACATGGGAGGTTCACCATTTCCCCTCCATACCTGAGAGGTATAGAATACCACATGGGAGGTTCTTCAGACTCTGGCGGTACCTAGGACTCGACACAGACGGTAAGGTACTTCCTATGCAAGCATCCTCAGTTACTGAGCTGGACAACCAGGTGAGGAGATTTGTTTTTTTTTTTTGCCTCCATGAATAAGAAGTATAGCTTATCACATGGGAGGTACTTCTGACTCAGATAGTACGTTAGACTCAACACTGACTTTGAAGTACTTTCTTTGCAAACATCCACACCTCCGAGTTTAGATAACTAGGTGAGGATACATGCTTTTATACATGCTAGGTTGCTTATGAGTTACCTGCGTATGTTCCGTGGACAGGTCGGGCTGAATGAGATTGACCCCGCCTCCGACTAAATGTTGTTAATCGGGCTAATTCAGGTGTTCAGGGAGTGTATTGCAATATGAAGTTTTCATAATAAAACTAATATTGTAATACTTACCTGAACACCTGAATGATTCCCACCCTCCTCCCCACTTCAATTTGATAGTGAATGATTCAATTGAGGAATGAGGAGACAGGCCATTGGTGGCAGGTATTTGCGGCAGCGTTGCCAACAGTAACACAGGTAACTCATTTGACTAGATTTTACCTGCAGCGTTGGTAACACTGACAGTTAAAATTACCCACTTAGTGGGTAAATGTGTGGGGATATAGTTCGGGCTGGTCAGTGACCAGGGCTAATTCAGGTGTTCAGGTAAGTATTACAATATTAGTTTTATTATGAAAACTTCATTTTTGACATCGAAAAAGCTTATGATACTACCTGGAGGTACCCTATATTTAAAACTTTACAAAATAACAACATCCGTGGACATTTACTTAGGTTCATCCAAAACTTTTTAACAAATCGTATTTTTCAAGTGAGAATTGATGATGTATTGTCCAGAACATTTCCACTTGAAAATGGTGTTCCACAGGGAAGTGTCCTTAGTGGCACACTGTTTACCCTGTAAATTAATGATATAATAAAAATCTACCTACTAGAATTAAAAGCAACCTTTACATGGATGATTTTGCCATATATTACTCAGCTTCTTGTATTAAACATGCAGAACGCATCATTAATAAAAGTATAATAAAAATAATTGAATGGACCTCATCTGTAGGATTTAAGTTATCGATACATAAGACTTAAGCAGTAGTGTTTTATAAAGATAAAAGGTGGATGAATATTGAAGTAATAGATTTAAAAATCGGACATCATAGTATACCAATTAGACAAACTGCAAAATTTTTGGGTTTAGTGTTTGATACTCACTTAAACTGGAAACCCCACATAACATACTTCAAAAAAAAAAGCATTAAATCTAATTAGAAAAATATCAAACACTAATTGGGGTAATTGGGAAGCTGATAGACAAACCCTTACATTACTGTATAATGCAAGAGTCCTGTCTAATTGATTACGGTAGCGAAGTATATGGCTCGACATCAGACGCAGCACTCAAAACGTTGGCCCCAGTTCATAATGAGGGCCTTAGAATATGTCCAGGAGCCTTTAAATCATCACCGACCTCTTCCTTACAGGTTGAATGTGGTGAACTACCTCTCTCTCTCCATAGAGAGCTTGTAATAATGAAGAGTGCTCTGAGAATTAGGACAAGTGATTCTCCAACAAAAAAATTATTTGAACTCAGAGATATTTTTATAAACAATCATCCACCCCCTTTTCCAATTAGAGCTAGAAGACTGTTTGAGTCACTAAATGTGAATATACAAATTCCTCTAGTAGTAAAATTACCTCTGCCTTGGACAATGAATAAAATGAAAACTTGCACACAATAAAAATATTTATAAAAAACAATACTTATATACGCCATCACACCATAGACAACATACAATAGAGCATGAACCGAAAAGGTCCACATTATGCAATGTTCACAGGTGGATCTAAATCGGAACATGGAGTGGGATATGCTGCAGTGTCCCAGGACAAATCATATAATTTCTCTTCCTAATACAGCTTCAATATTCACAGCAGAACTTTGCGCAATAGCCTCAGCCATAAAAATAATTAAAGAAATATCACTCAATAATTTTGTGATTTTTAGTGACTCAAGAAGTGCCATAGAAGCCATCCAGAGTTACAAACCAAAAAATAATATTGTACAACAAATTAAATTATCACTTCATAAATTAGATATTATTGGGGAAAAAGTAGAAATATGTTGGATCCCTTCCCATGTAGGGATCAAAGGAAATGAAGAGGCTGACAAAGCAGCCAAAGAAGCAATTCAAATGACAAGATCAAGTGTGAATCTCCCTATGAGTGATTATGTAACATACTTAAAGATGGGTATTATAAGGAAATGGCAACATATTTGGAGTGAGGAGTCAGAAAATAACAAATTAAATCAAATAAAACCTGAGTTGGAAAGTGGAGTTCATCATATCAGAGAGAGAGAGACATGAAGAAGTAATTCTGACACGTCTCCGTATAGGCCATACCCGTCTGACACATGGACACTTGATGAGCAGCCCACACGACTCTGCTCCAGAGTGTTCAGAGTGCAAGGAGTTGGTAACAGTCAAACATGTCTTGTGCGAGTGTCCAAAGTATGACCAGCAGAGACTGTCAACTTTTGGAAATAAGACAATAAAAGAAATTTTGTCTGAATCTCTTACATTTTTGGTAGTTCCGATTTTGACTTTTCTGAGGAACTGCAATTTAATTCATAAAATATAAAACATTAGTGTTTTTAATGAATTTTAAAACAACATTTCAAAAAGTTAAAACTAATTTTGAATTTTAATATACCGTTTTAGTATGTAAGTAAGGGAACATGAGTAAATGTATTTGCGTGTGTGTTCTTGTATGAAAGCATTTGCCTTGGTGCAATTTATTTATTTATCCCGAATGACCAACTTGGTCCCAGCTCTGGCCTAAGAGCTAGACCTGGCATTTTATCTAATCCTTCGGGCCAGCCCTAGGAGAGCTGAAAATCAGCTCAGTGGTCTGGTTAAACTATCTTTATAATAATAATAATAATAATAATAGGGAAATGGCACACCATCATGGGATACTATGGTCCTTTGGGAAAGTCCCCCCCCCCCCGATCCCAATTCCTTGACGAGGTGGGGGGCTTAGGGATCCACTGCAGAGAGAGTATGACCCTTTATGCCTACACGCTCTGCTTTGGATCCAAATGAACATTGGGACCTTGAACTCCTTTACTCCTCCTCTTATAAATTTTCCCCCTTCCCTTGTTCTTCTTTCGTTGACGACCTTGGCATGGTTTTGGACTATTGAATTGACTGCTCTTTTAACTTGATGGAGGGTGGAGTTGGACGGCATGCCACTCCACCCGTAAAATTAGAGTACCTGACGTGGTCGAGTGAGGGGAAATTTTTATGTCAAGCCATGCCCACAGTGCTGGGTCCAATCTCATGGAACTGACGACCCTTAAGGCACTGTGGGTATGGCGTATATCCAGGTGAGTGTCCCAGGGTAGTTACCACAGCATAAAAGTATTGCTCCTCCCTCAGTTGGGCCTCTTTGGTGAGAGAGATCTCATCCTGGACGAAATATTTAATCTTTTTATATGGAAACTAAAACAAAAACCCTTACAACTTGGGGCATGGCAATGGACTATTCTAAGGAAAACCCAGGTAATGAAGAACAGGCTGGTATTAAAACTATAATACCATACAAGCCACAAAGAAAAAGCAAATTTAGAATTGACCCAACCTTGACTCACTTCGACTCCCTCTTTGGGAGTGGAAGTTGGTCAAGGTTCTTGACCTTGGAAACTGACAGAAAAATATCTGCATTAAGATTGGAAAATTATTTGTTAAGTAGGCACCCAACCTCTAAAATGTCATTAGACAAATAAAAGAACAGGAGTGGTTAATAGAAACCACTACAAAAAATCAATCCGAAAATTATTTAACCATAAAGAACATAGACAATATAAACGTAACAATAAGAAAGCATGACAATATGAACAGTGTACAGGGTACTGTAGTACTTCCTAAAAGTGAAGAACCATTAGAAAAAAATATTTTGCTGGATTCCCTTAAAAAAAGGTACAACAATGAGCAAGATTGTGAAGTATACAGTGTAGCCAGTAGACAAAGTAATGAAAAGACATTGAAAATAGCAAAAATAAAATTTGAAGGCCAAGAATTGCCTTTCAAAAATAAAATCATTGGCCAAAACAGAGAACTAAGACCTTATGTTCCAAAACCACTACAGTGCCAAAACTGCAGTAAATATGGGCATACATGGAAAAATTGCAGAAATAAATCTATATGTGCGTATTGTGGATCCGACGAACATACCACTCAGTGAAAGTGTGGTGAACCAAAATCTATAAACTGTAGCCAAAATCACCATGCTAGGTCTAAGGAGTGTATGTATTATATATACAATACAGAATTGAAATTACTTCAGGAGAGATCAGGAACACCAATAAGAGAAGCCAAACTAGAGTTGAGAGTTAGAGGAATGCATGATCCCGCTAGGAAACAAATGTTCTCTACTGCAATGAGCTCGAGGAATGAAACAAAAATGGAAGTAACAAACCCCTAATAGATAAATCAGAAGAAAAAATAACTTCACAAGAAACTAATATAGCAAGAAACCAAGAAACTTGTTCAACTGTGTGTTCAAATTCATTTGAGATATTGGGGGGAATGGGAACACAAGAGAATGATACATCACTGAAACATTAAAAGATAAATATAATGAGCTGGAAGCTAAAGATAACCTTACCTTACCTTACAGACCTTACAGTTCGTTCGGGTTGCCCCAGGTCCCTCAGTGTGAGGCGCCTCTAATGTCTACCAGAGAGTTGCTAGTACATCTTCCGGTATATTTTGCATCTTCCAATCTTGGATGGTCTGGGATGCAGTTTAGATATTTGTCGAGCTTATTCTTAAACACATCTACGCTCACTCCTGATATATTCCTCAGATGAGCTGGCAACGCATTGAATAGACGCTGCATTATCGATGCTGGTGCGTAGTGGATTAATGTCCTGTGTGCTTTCCTTATTTTTCCTGGTATAGTTTTGGGCACTATTAATCTACCTCTGCTTGCTCTTTCTGATATTTTTAGTTCCATGATATTTTCTGTTATTCCTTCTATCTGTTTCCATGCCTGAATTATCATGTAGCGTTCTCTTCTCCTTTCTAGACTATATAATTTTAAGGATTGTAGTCTTTCCCAGTAGTCTAGGTCCTTAACTTCTTCTATTCTAGCTGTAAAGGACCTTTGTACACTCTCTATTTGTGCAATATCCTTTTGATAGTGTGGGTACCATATCATATTGCAATATTCAAGTGGACTACGAACATATGTTTTATAAAGCATAATCATGTGTTCAGCTTTTCTTGTTTTGAAGTGCCGTAACAACATTCCCATTTTTGCTTTACATTTTGCCAACAGAATTGCTATTTGATCATTGCATAACATGTTCCTATTCATCATCACACCAAGGTCTTTAACTGCTTCCTTATTTGTGATTGTCTCATTATTAGGTCCCCTATATGCATATAGCTTTCCTTCTCTGTCTCCATAATTTATTGATTCAAATTTATCAGAGTTAAATACCATCCTATTTTCCTCTGCCCAATCATATACTTTGTTAAGGTCTCTTTGTAGAGCGTTCCTATCTTCATCACAAGTAATTTCTCTACTTATTCTTGTGTCATCAGCGAAACTACTCACTACCGAATCCTTAACATTACTGTCTATGTCTTCAATCATAATAACAAACAATATTGCAGCTAGCACCGTACCTTGTGGCACACCGGATATTACCTTGGTTTCATCCGATTTCTCATCGTTTGCAATAACTATCTGTTTTCTGTTGTGTAAAAATTCTTTTAACCATCTTCCTACTTTATCTACGATATTGTGTTTTCTAATTTTCTTCGCTAATATATTATGGTCTACTTTGTCAAAAGCTTTTGCAAAGTCTAGATAAACCACATCTGTTTCATTTCCGCTTTTCATATTTTTGAATATGTTCTCACGGTGGACTAACAGTTGGGTTTGTGTACTTTTTCCGGGTACGAAACCGTGTTGTCCTATATTAAACAAATTATTTTTTATTAAATGTTTCATAATATTTTTCTTCATTACCCTTTCATACACTTTCATAATATGTGATGTTAGACTCACAGGCCTATAATTACTTGCCTCTAGTCTTGATCCTCTAGTCTTGATCCACTTTTGAAAGTAGGGGTGATATATGCTAATTTGTGCTCATCATAAATCTTGCCTGTATCTACACTTTGTCTTAATAATATTGCAAGTGGCTTTGCGATAGAATGAACTACTTTCTTTAACAAAATAGCAGGGACTCCATCCGGCCCTGCAGCAGCTCCATTTTTAATTTCATTAATTGCCTGCACAATATCAGCTTCATTAATTTCTATGTCAGCTAAATATTCACTATTTTCGTCCCTTACTTCTATATCATTATCTTCATTATCTATTCTAGGGGTGAATTCTCTCTTATATCGTTCTGCCAGTATGTTGCAAATTTCCTTTTTTTCATTCGTTAATCTCCCTTCAATTCTCAGAGGGCCTATTTCTATTCTTCTTTTATTCATCTTCTTCGCATATGAGTATAATAGTTTGGGGTTTTGCTTGATATTTAATAGGGTTTTTTCTTCCAAGTCCCGTTTTTCATTTTCTTTTGATTGTATATCTTTTGTTCTGCATTTTCTATCTTACTTTTTAGTTCTATAACTTTCCATGCATTTTTTTCTTTTGCAAGACCTTTTTTCCACTTTCTGATTTTCTGGAACAAGATCCTTCTGTCTCTTGGTATGCATGAATGATGTTTACTTTTCTTCTTCGGTATATATTTATCCACTATTTTCTCCAATATTTTATATAATATCTCCGTATTTACCCATTAGTCATCACTTACGAAAATGTTATCCCAATCTTTGTTTAATTCTTCATTAATTTCTGACCATTTTATATTTTTACTGTAGAAGTTGTATTTTCCATATCCTTCCCATTTTCATTTCTTGCTTATCTCTATTTTCACTTGCTTTGGAATGAACTGTTAATTCTATGACATTATGGTCTGAAATACTCGCATTATAAACTATTATTTCTGTAACATAATTCATCTCGTTCACAAATACTAGGTCTAAAGTATTTTCCTTTTCTTGTTGGCAGGTGATTTATTTGTTGAATGTTTGTATTCTAGTAGCATATCTAATAGCTTTTCAAATTGCCTCTTATCTTCTGCACTACTATTACTCTCTTTTTTATATGTATAAGTACAACCACAATCTCCTATTCGTTCTTTCCATTCTACGAAAGGAAAGTTGAAGTCACCAGATAGGAGAATAGTCCAGTCCTTGTGATTTCTACATATATCATCCAATTTTTCAATTATTAAGTCAAACTCTTTAGTATTAGGAGGTCTATATATTACTATGTTCATTAATTTTTCAGATTCAAATTCTACCGCTATTAGTTCACATTCTGAGTTACTATATTCCTCATACATAATTTTTTCCTTGTTTTTTGTCTTTCCCATATATTGCGGTTCCCCCTTGATTCCTATTTTTTCTATCTGATCTATAAGTTTGGAACCCTTTTATTTGATCATCATTCCAGTCTCTTGGAATACCAGGTTTGCACTTATATTCATTATATCTCTTTTCTTTTCATTTTGGGTTAGTTCTTCTAAGTACTCTATTTTTCTTTTTGAGTTACTCGTAACTAAACCCTGCGCATTCATCACTATGATGGTTTGCGTGTTTTCTCCTTCATTTAATAATGGTAGTAATAAGGATTTTCCCATGTCTCTTTCCTGTTCTGGTATGTTGTTCTTTTTTTCATTTCCAGAAATTCTGACATTAAAAAATCCAACTTTTCCATAATATTTGATCTTCCTTCATCATAATTATTCATTTTGTGTCTGAATCTGCAATTTTCTCCGTTTCTGCAATATCCTCTTGCATAATAAATACAGTTATTATCTCTTGAGTAGAATTTCGGAGCTGATGCTTTGAAATTTTTTGCTGACACCTCTGCATATCTCATTGGTGGTTTGTTTTTCTCTTTTACCTGATATTCTTGATTTCTCTCTTTATTTGTTTCTTTCTTATTTTGGATTTTATTACTTGGTTGGTTATTTATTTGATTATGATTCATGGCTACAGGGTGCATATATTTGCATTTTTTGTCGAACTTACATCCTTTTCCTTCTTTTAGGTTTTTACATATTTTTAGATGCAGATCTCTGCAATCATCCCCATAGCCATCTAGGTATGCACATACCTTAGGATGTTTGTAGTAACATCTTTCTCCAAATCTGCAATTCCCTCTTTTCAAAAGGTTGCAGATTTTGTCTTTCTTGTCTATTTTTCCTCTTTCCCGTCATTGTGTAGATCTGGGTAGAGCCTCTTCGGGATTTGCTTTTCTGTTGTCATATCGTAATTTATTTCTTCGTAGGTATGCTGCTTTATTGCCTCATATGTAGTATCAATGAGTATCTCTGCATCCATACTTTTATCTTGTTCTTTGTTTTCCTTATTTTTTTCTGTCATTTCATTTTTGTTTACTTCTCTTCCGTTTTCCTCTTCTTTTTCTTCTTCTTCTTCCTCTTCCTCTTCTTCTTCATCCTCAACTATTTGTACATTCAATCTTGATTTAATAACATTGTCTATCCATGATAGACATGTTGAACAAAAAATTCTTGTATCTTTTCTCAAATCTTGCATTACCTCAGCACACTGTGGATGGGTCGGAATGTTGCATGCAGCACATTTTCTGATTAGGTTTTGTGGATTGACTATGCTATACCAAACCTTACACAGTTTGCATGCTTTTGGCATTCTTTTTCCTAATGCATCTATTAGGATATTCACAAGATTCACCTTATTCATTTTCTTTGTCGGAATATGTTGGTTTATGTATATTTTCTTTATGAGTCTCTTGACCACTTGGATTTTATTTGGAACTTCTTCAAGAGACCTTAAGAGAGAACTTCACCCAAAACCAAAAAGCCAACAATTATAGAGAGGTATCTGTTAAAGCAAAGACCAAGGATCCGCAAAAAGTGCACAGACCAGAAAACGATAAGAACTTACCCTTGTCTCCTAAAATAATAATAAAAGAAATGGATGGAAATACCCAGAGCAATAAAGAAATAGTAGAGGTGAACACCGTAGACAAAAATGAGTATGTGAAGGGAGAAGAGATTACTCCATCACCAGTAATTGGTGCACTAAAAGTAAATGAAAAAAAGAGAACACATAAAAACACATGTGGATGTAATGAATGTTTCATCGAATTATGCGACAAAAACAGAAACATAACAAAAGACAGTTTAACAAACACTAACGAAATTTTATAAAATATAGAAGTAAAGAAACCACTAGTCTAGAGACACACATAAAAAGCTGTGTGTGCATTGAACACCTAATGTCTTATAAGGAAAAGTAAATAAACGTCGTAACTAAAATTTCAGAAAAAATGCAAATAGATAAACCACAACAAGAAAGCAATGCTTGAACACTCTTAACATAATATTTTCAATGATTATATAATACAATGGGACATAAATGGTCTCCAGACCAGATTACATTTTGGAGAATTACAACGCTTACTGAAAGAATACGAACCAATGATATGTTTACAACATGTCAATAAAACAATATCAACAATCGGTAAATATACCATAGTATCTACATCTAGAGAAGAAGAAGGAAATTTAGGTACTCCTATATATGTACATAATAAAGTATGATATGACAGGGTACCTTTAAACTTTTCTGACTTGCAAATATCAAGCATCAAAATACGAATAAAAAACTATAAATATGTAATTTATAACATATACAACTAAACAAAAATTATGACATAGAAAAACTTAAGGATTTGTTTGGCAATGCCAGAGAACCTACATTGATAGTAGGGGATTTTAATGCTCACAACCCGATATGGGACTGTAACTGTACAATCTCAAATAGAGCAGGGAGTAAAATTGAAGAGTTCATGGAGTCAAACGGCATGTGCTGTTTAAATGATGACGAAGTTAGTACATATTTTTTCTTCAGAAGACCTAACTCTGTACAACAAATATAGTTGACAAAATAGATTGGAATATAGTTGATGACTTGCACACCAGTGATCATTTCCTAATATTAATAACCTTATTACATAATAATCCTGCAAAACATGTTCCTCATTATAACATTAATAAAACAGATTGGGAGAAATATGAAATGCACACAAGAAGTATCCAACCATTTGAATATTTAAAAGACCATAATGAAACTAACAAAATTCTTGTTGATTTCATTAAAAAGGCTGCCGATCAAGCAATACCAAAGTCAAAGCCCCATCCAACAAAGCACAAAGTCCCATGGTGGTCTGATAAACTAACAGAATTAATTAATATAAAGCACTCAATAGGAGACGACTAGATAATTTAAATAGAAAGTTCAGTAAAATCAAAAAGACATTACCAATATTAGAAGGAACTTTACAAAAAATGACTATATTATTACTAGAAATTGATGCATTAAAGCCTATATACAACAAAATATCTGCAAAATTTAAAAAGGAAATAATTCAAGGAAGAATAATTTCATGGAGGAAATATGTATCAGATCTCTCTAACTCCCATACAAAAATATGGGAAAAATTCAGAAAAATAAATGGTACACAAGTTAAACCACCTAGACATGTCATATTTGAATGAAGGAAAAAGAATACTTGATCCAAAAGAAATAAGTAATATGATAGGAGAAAACTTAACGAATGTAAGTAGCGATAAAAATTTAGATGAACACTTCTGCACAAAGAAAAATAATGAATTAATAACAATAAATTTTGAAACGCAAGAAGATATATATTAAACAGAAAATTTAATATGGAAGAGTTAGAATATGCTCTCTTGAATAGCGATAAATCTGCTCCTGGAGGTGACAATATTTGCTGAGATGATTGACCAATTAGCACCTATGGCAAAGTCATACTTATTACAATTTTATAATCATTTATGGCTTAGAAATTTATTTCCTGATGAATGGCATAAAGCTATAAGAATTCCTATCCCCAAACCTGGAAAGGATCCAAGCTATATTAATAATTACAGACCAATATCTCTTAACAAGTTGCTTATGCAAATTACTTGAAAAGATGGTAAATGCTCGACTAACATGCACATTCGAGAAAACAAAATTTTAACTTCCACTCAATTTGGGTCACAGTGTAACAGGTCTACATTAGATTCTCTCTCTATCCTAGAAGACCATATATGCAGAGGATTTGAACGAAAACAGATAACTGTGGCAGTCTTTTTTTGACATAGAAAAGGCTTATGACACTACATGCAGGTATCCTATATTAAAGTCATTACAAAACAACAACCTCCGTAGACATTTACCCATGTTCATCAAAAGTTTTCTAACAAATCGAAGTTCTCAGGTGAAAATTGATGATGCTTTGTCCAGAAAATTCCCTCTTGAAAATGGTGTTCCACAAGGAAGTGTCCTTAGTGGCACACTATTTACGTTAGCAATTAATGAAATTAGTAAGACATCTACCCACCGGAATTAAAAGCAACCTTTATATGGATGATTTTGCCATATATTATTCAGCATCTCGCATTAAACATGCAGAGCGCATCATTAACAAATCTATAATAAAATTAGATGAATGGACCTCATCTGTAGGATTTAGATTGTCCATAAATAAGACTCAAGCAGTCATCTTTTATAAAGATAAAAGATGGAAGAAAGGTGAACAGATAGATTTGAAAATCAGAAATCAAAGTATACAAATTGGTTAAACTACAAAATTTTTAGGATTAGTATTTGATACGCACTTGAACTGGAATGCCCACATAACATAAGCGAAATCAAAATGTAAAAGAGCATTGAATCTAGTTAGAAAATTATCAAACACTAATTGGGGAGCTGATAGACAAACCCTTACATTACTTTATAAAGCAACAGTGCTGTCTATCATTGACTACGGAAGTGAAATATACGGCTCAGCTTCAAAAGCAGTATTGAAAATGTTGGACCCAGTTCATAATGAAGGACTTAGTATATGTACAGGAGCTTTTAAATCATCACCAACCTCTTCTTTACAGGTTGAATGTGGTGAACTACCCCTCTCTCTCTCTCTTTCTCCATAGAGAGTTAGTAACAATGAAAGTGACTCTCCAACCAAAATATTATTTGAACTAAGGGATGTATTAACAATCATTCACCACATTTTCCAATTAGATGAAGAAGATTGTTTGAGTCATTGAATATAAATATCCAACTACCTCCAGTAGTAAAAGTACCTCCTCCTTGGATTATGAATAAAATAAAAATTTGCACAAAATTAAAATATCTATCAAAAAAGCATTCCTATACCCCAGAACATCAGAGACAACATACAATAAAGAGCACATAAGCCGAAAAGGACCACATTATGCAATATATACAGATGGATCCAAAGCAGAATACGGAGTGGGATATGCTGCAGTGTCTCAGGATAAAACATACCAGTTCTCTCTTCCCAATAATGCCTCAATATGTAGAGCAGAGTTATGTGCAATAACATTGGCCATAAAAATAATCAAAGAACACTCCTTTAACAATTTTGTGATTTATAGCAACATTAGAAGCGCTATAGAAGCCATTAAAAGTTACAATCCCAAAAATAATATTGTGCAACAGATAAAAATTTTACTCCATAAATTATACAATAAGGGAAAAAATATCGAAATATGTTGGATCCCTGTCCATGTCGGAATAAGAGGGAACAAAGAAGCTGATAAAGCAGCCAAGGAGGCAGTCCACATGATTAGAACAAATTTAAACATCCCTATGAGTGACAATCATTGGAAATAAATGGCAAAATATATGGAACGAAGAACTTTAAAGTAAACTAAAACAAATAAAACCTGACATTACGAAATGGAACTCCATATATCAGAGAGAGAGAGACACACACAAGTAATCCTGACACGTCTATGTATAGGCCAAACTCGTCTGACACATGGGTACTTGATGAGCAGCCCACGTGACCCTACTCCGGAGTGCTTAGAGTGCAAGGTATTGACAATTGTCAGACATGTATTGTGTAATTGTCCGAAGTATGAACAGCAGAGACTGTCAACTTTTGGAAGTAAAGCAATAAAAGAAATTTTGTCAGAATCTTTCACATTTTCAGTGGTTCCGATTATGACGTTTCTACGAAACTGATTTAATTAATAAAATATAAAAATAAGTATATATACAAAAACCTCAGCAATTAATGAATCTTAGATAAAAAAATTTTAGTTTCTTGACTTTTTGTTAATTTTAATAATCTTTTTAGTATGTATGGAAGCGTGAGTAAATGTATTTATTGCCTGTTTATGTCCTAGTATGAAGTTTCTGCCTCTGTGCAGTTTTTTTTACTTAATTTTAATTTATTATGTATTATACTATATGACCTTTTTGGTCCCAGTTCCTGGCCTTTGGCCTACACCTGGCATTTTATCAAATCCTTCGGGCCAGCCCTATGAAAGCTGAAAATCAGCTCAGTGGTCTGGTCTGGTTAAACTACTCTTATAATAATAATAATTGGGAAAGGCCCTATCCTATGTTGCCAAACAAGTGGCACACTCATGGTCCAATCTGATATTGAAGAGGAGGGAAGCTTTTCTGATTTTGGTTCAAAAACAGATCTCTGTAGAAAGTTCGATTAAATCTGTAAATAGCTATGTAGTTGATTCCCCCCTACTATTTACCCCCAAAACCTAATGAGGCAGGCAATTGGACTGAGACAGGAAAACTCAAGGACTCCCTCTTCATCATCCCATAAATCAGTACACTTGATAAGAGGACAGAAATGCAGACCACTCTCACAGCAGACACATGTCCTTCTCCGTGTCCTTCTCTCTCTCTCCAGTTATCAGCAACGAGGTCAACTGACTCCACCAGCTAAGGATGGAGAGAACAGCTGCCTACCCTTTTGCTCCTCCCACCCCCTTGACGTGGAAAGGGGGCTCTTGAACCCTAGGAATTTGTTCCCAAGTTCAAACCAAGAGTCCAAAACATTATATAATTATGTACATTTGGATTAATTTTTGTGGAATTTTCCACCTTTGCTGAAATTAATGGACCTGTTAAACAGAAAAGATATCATAGTTGGGACTGGGTTTTATATCTGAAGCTAAATAGTGGGAACCGTGGCAGGACCATCAACTGCCTGATAATGTTCGGACCTGAGTGATATCAGGCGGAACTATTTTGCAGGGCTGGACCACGGATTCCAGTGGGGTCTAGTTTTGCGGATAGGAATCTCGGCAATCTGTCTGGTTTGCCCATAATGTGATTAGGGTGGGGATGATTGTATTCTTTTAATACTTTCAGTCCTATCAAGTGGGTTTGGCTTACACTCGGGCCACTCTAATCATGTTATGCCATCCCCTGTGGGGTAGGGTAGGGATGCGGACATTTGGGAGTCGGTTCTCACTTGTGCCATTAGTGGAAGAATAAACTTCATGAAAGGTTGATGATATCTTTTTAAGGTTTTCAGGTTTATTTTTTTTTATCGTAAATCTTTATGACATCAAAAAATAAAGGTTCAAGTACCTCTGGCCCTTTGATGGTAGTGAATCGGCACAGTTAATGACTGCTGGAACCTCTCCTGACAATCTTCCTCTGGAAAAAACTGTCAAAACTTACAGTGTAGTTACACTGAAACCCTATGCTCCAGTACAGAGTAAAGGGAAATTGAGCAGAAATATATATGAAATTGGACAGGGAATATTTGAAAAAATCTTATGAGAAATATTTAACTTTTAATCTGGAAGAAGCTAGTTATGATATTTTTGAGGTATATCGAGATATTGTGAAGTGTTGTGGCCGAGAGCCTAATATTTCTTATGAAGGTCGAGGAAAGCTGACGGTGGAATCTACCTCAACAAAAGAAACTAAAAAACTGAAAATATTATCACACCTTGGAGGAGTCAAAGTACAATGTGCAGTACATGCTTTTTGGAATTACTCCAAGGGAATGATATATGCTCCCCAACTGATGACATACTCCGAAGAAAAACTTGTAGAGGAACTAAAAGATCAAGGTGTAATAAGAGTTCAGCGAATGAAGAAAAAGGTAAATGAAGTCTTTGTACTACTTCCCAATTTAATTATTACATTTAGTTCTAGTCGATTACCTACTGTAGTAAAAGCAGCCTGGCTACGTTTCAAAATTAAACAATATATCCCAAGACCGAGGAGATGTTTCCATTGTCAAGAATTTGGACATGTTAGGGTCCTGTAGACAGAAACTGCAAGGCAAGCCTGCCACTTGTGTCAAATGCAGTGAACCAGAGCATGGCATATGCAATAAACAAGCCAGATGTATACATTGTGGAGAAAATCATTGATCATCCTCACTTAATTGTGATGTATACATCACGGAAAAAGAGATTCAAACTTTAAGGGTAACAGAACGCATCACATTTAGGGAGGCAAAACAGAGAGTATTGAATCAATATGTTAGACCAGGAATATCCTTTTCCAGTGTTGCTGCCAACTGAAAAAGAAAAATAAATTTTACTAAAGATAATTTAAATAAAAAACCGGTGACGACCCATACGCATGCCTCTTTGGAGGCAGTGCCAATTGTTGCTGGCGCTCCTTCCTCTTCGGAGGCTGCGCCAGTGATTTCTGGTGCTCTTGCCTCTCCAGAGGCTGCAGCAGTGATTTCTGGTGCTCCTGCCTCTTCGGAGGCTGCACCAGTGATATCTGGTGCTCCTGCCTCCTCGGTGGCCGTGCCAGTGATTTCTGGTACTCCTGCCTCTTCGGAGGTGGTGCCAGTTGATTCTGGCACTCCCACCTCTTTGGAGGCGGTGCCAGTGGTTTCTGGCACCCTTGCTTCTATGGAAGCAGAACCAGTGATTTCTGGTACACCTTCCTCTGTGGAGGCTGTGTCGGGTATACCTGGCACTCCCACCTCTCTGGAGGCTGTACCATCTGTAAATGCTTTGGAGGATGCACCAATGTCCAATCCTCACACCCCTCCTCAGGCGACACCAGCTTTGTCTGCTGTTCCTGAGACTGATAACCCTCTAAAAAGGAAGGCAGCCCTAAACAATCGGTCTCCTTCCAGAAAAAAAGAGCAAGGTTGTAAGCTGAAAGCTCTTAAAAAGAGGCTCTAATGTAACAGCCTCTAAAGGAAAGTGAAATTCATTAATTTTCTCCAGTGGAACGGTTAGAGATTAAGAGATAAATGGGAAGAATTAAGGCTGCTCATATCAGAAGTGTCTCCTGTTTGTATAGCTCTGCAGGAGATCATGATTGGTAATAATATGTGCCCCAGCCCACGAGAGTATACATCCTATCACTCCACGTATAATTTAAATATTGGAAGCCATGGTGGTGTCGTTTTATATGTTCGAAATAACGCCCCTCAAAATCCTATTAGTATCCAATCAGCATTGCAAGTGATAGGTGTACAGATCCATTTGCAAAGAAAATATACAGTGTGCTCTGTCTATCTACCACCTAACGAAGTCTTCCCCATCAATGATTTTAAATCTCTTATTCAACAGTTGCCACGTCCTTTTGTTATTTTGGGAGGTATGAATAGCAGAAACCCTCTTTGGGGTGACATCGTCACTAATCAAAGAGGAAGATGCTTAGGTTCCATCATAGAAGATGAAAATGTGGGGATCCTCAACTCTGGGGAGACTACACATTTTCATGTTCAGACAGGCACGTTTTCAGCAATTGATTTATCTATATGTAGTGATGACTGTCTAATTAGCAGAATTAATGAGAACATATCTTCTCCAAACTTTGGGAGAAGTTAAAATTACTGCCATTTGTGAAACCTGGAAAAGATCCATTCAAGACAGAAAATTATCGTCCTATTGCATTGACATCTTGTTTGTGTAAGATCATGGAAAAAATGGTGAACACATGATTGATGTGGTACTTGGAAAGAGGTAAATATCTGTCACCTGCTCAGTGTGGTTTTCAGAGTACACAACTGATGTATTGGTACGAATGGAATCTCCAATATGTGAAGCTTTTGCCAACAAGCAGCATTACATTTACTGCTTTCTTTGATCTAGAGAAGGCTTATGATACAACATGGAGATATGGCCTTTTGAGGGTCCTTTATGAATGTAACCTGAGAGGCAATTTGCCCCTCTTTATTAAGGCTTTTTTAAAAAACAGGATATTTCAGGTTCAGGTTAGAGCAACAATGTCAGATGTGTTCGCCTTGGTAATCAACGGGGTTTCTAAAATAATTCCCCCAGATATAACATATACCTTTTTTGTTGGTGACCTGTCGATTTCCTTTGCAGCATCAAGGTGGCAGTTGCTGAATGCCCCCCTCAGCACTGCATTGATAATATGGTAAAGTGGGCTGAGGTTAATGGTTTTAGATTTTCTGCCAGTAAAACGGTAACTATACACTTTTGTCGTATAAGGGGAATCCACCCTGATCCAGATCTATTCATTCATAGGCAGAGAATTCCACATCTAAAATATATTAAGGCAAAATGCTTGAAAGCAATGAATTTGCTGAAAGTCCTGTTTCACACTTGGTGGGCTGCAGACTGAACTCAGATGTTGAGATTATATAAAGCCTTGGTCTTTTCAAAATTAAGTTATGGGTGTGAGGTGTACACTTCTGCAAAGCCAAATAGCCTTAAAATGCTCAACTCAATTCATCATGGAGGAATATGGTTGTGTACAGGAGCATTTAAATCATCTCCCACTGAGAGCATGCTTGTAGATGCTGATGAGGTGCCACTGGATCTTCATTACAAGCGTCTGCTGGTTTGGAGCTGGTATAGATTCCAGAGGCTACCTAAGTCTTTAACCAGCATTTGTATGAGAAGTGAAAGGCATTGGCAGTTTTATGAAAGTCACCCCAAGCAACCTCATCCATTCGCTTTTAGAAATTTTATTGTCTGTGAATTAAATATGCAAAGAATCGAGATTTTACCAGCAAAATATTCAGTTAGTCCCCCCTGGAACTTTCCAGAGATAAATTTTGTAGATATTTTAATTTTACCAAGACAGAATGATCCAGTGAGGCCATACGGTCAATATTTTTAGAACACTCTTTGCAACATGATAACTCCACTGCAGTTTTCACGGATGGCTCAAAGCAGATGCTGACGTCGGCTTTGGTGGAGCCTTCCCTGATGTAGAGAGAAGCGGCAGGTTATCATCTGTTGCATCGATTTTTACAGCTGAATTATATGCAATTTTAAAGGCTTTAAAGGAAGTTTTAATTCGGAATGAAAGTAATTTTATTATATATTGTGACTCAAGAAGTGTTCTTCAGTCGCGGGAATCTTTTAACCCTTTAAACCCTCTGATTTTAGATATATTGGAATGGCTGCTTTTACTAAAAAGAAGAGGGAAAGAAATAAAGTTCTGTTGGGTGCCTTCCCATGTTGGGGTGGCTGGGAATGAGAAAGCTGACCAACTTGTAAAGTCTGCGGTCAGCTCCCCAGAACCTACAAGATGCCTACTACTATATCAGGATTTGTATCCTCTAGTAGGTCAGAGAGTTAAAAAATGTTGGCAGTCACAGTGGGAGGATATTTTAACTAATCAGTATCGGTTCATCAGTGTCTCCTTGGTCATATCCGTAAATGTGCAGATTGAGGATTGGACATACAAGACTTACACATGGGTTTTTGATGTCTCATGAAAATCCTCTGTTTTGCGAGAACTGTACTGTGCCCTTGATTGTGAAACATTTGTTGATTGAATGTCCCAGATTCGGGAATTTGAGACATAGGTTCCTGTCTTGGGGTCGTGACAGAGTAGGCAATTTTATCCTAGCTACAATTCTTGGAAAGGATTGTAATATAGAGCAGTTATATAAATTTATGGGGGAGGCAGGCTTCCTCAACCAAATTTAAATTATACATAGATTGTCTATGTAAAACTTTTATATATGAACCAAATTTTTATATACATATATTTATAGATATTTTTATATGAAATTTATTTGTAATTTAATTTTTCTATTTAATTTATTTCGGTGTCATTTACCCAGATGTTGTGACGCCAGATCTAATAGACACAATCAATCAATTGCTCCTCCCAGTCACTTCCTGAGTTGCTGTTAGTCGCTTTTTGGGGGAGTAAGTGCCTGGTGAGCAAGTGGTCAGTCTGGCACCACAACGGAGCAGAGTAGTGAATGGTTGGTCTGGGTTCTCCAGAAGGGATATGCAACCCCTTTTATCCAGACAAAACCAACCATGTTGCAAACCACAATTATACGCTCCTCCTACAGGTATGACTCTCCCAAGTGGAGAGGCCTGGAATGAGAGGTAACAGCCATGCTGCAGAAGAAGGTTATGTAGATATTGCAGGACTTTGCTCCATGCTATTACAGCTGCTGCATCCTGGTGGAGAAAGCCTCCATAGGCTGGACACCAGTAATAGATCTATCACTGCTCAACCACTTGCTCCAGTAGAGGCCATTCATGGTGAAGACGTCTCAGTTGGCACTGGCATTGATCAGAGAAGGGGACTACATGGTTACACTAAACCAACAGGATGCATACTTGCACATCCTCATATGCTCATCCTAGAGGAAGTATCTAGGGTGTGACTTATCAGTTCAGGGCCTTCTGCTTCATCCTACCAACATCCCCCCCAGGCTTTCACCCAATTCTTCCAGCTGGTATCAGAATGGGTGCAGGGGAATGAGGCAATACCTCAGTGACTGGCTGATCATAGCACTGCTGGCAGAGAAAGAGGCGAGACAGAGACAATGTCATGGCATTTTGCTGAGAACCGGGGAGCATTAGTAAACCTCAAGAAATTTATACTTTCCTCAAGCAACAGCATCAAATACTTAGCTGCATATAGATATGGTAGCAGGAAGGCTTACCCCTCCTGGGAGTGGATGGCCACCCTCATCAAGGTATCATACCCCCTCCTGTCGACTTTGCATCAGCCAATGAAGCAGATTTCATATTTTGGGTTCTTTTATATGGTTGAATCAGAGTCAGTTTGTTTGATCTAAGATCCACTTTTAGGTCACAGTTCTTCTTAGCACAGGAACTGGATATCTACTACTGTAATGAAGGTTTAGAAGTTAACTTTTGTTTCTCTGGCTCTTGTAATTATTTTTTAACTAGGAGAAGCAGGTCTGTCACTTCCTGCATGGTTAAGCCTCGCCTAACTTACTTTGTTTATTCGTAATGGGCATTAGGTTTCTCTTACTAGTGGCATTTGCTTTTAATTGTTTATTCGTAATGGGCATTAGGCTGCTCTTACTAGTGGCACTTGCTTTTAAAAATCCTTTGATGTAAACAGAAGACTATTGGGCCGGGAAAAGATGTGTATTATTGGAAAGAGGAGAAGACATTGAACAAGTTGGATCGGTGGACTGTAAGAGTTTAAGGAATGGAAGGGATTGAAAAACAGAAGTCAAAGTGCTTGTAAAATAGGTGCTGAATTATGCAGGTTTTGTGAGGCTCTATTATAATGGTGATGAGCCTCTTGATTGAGTCTAGGAAGCGGCTTCTTTGACGTAATTACCAAGGACGACCGTGGATGTGGCTTTATTTCAGAGGCCACTACCCATAAAAGGAAAGACTGTATTTTGGAAGGTAAACTTTTTTTTCTTTTTATCAAATAGGCTGCGTTTTGTTATAAATAGTAAAGGTTATGGGAAATAAAACTCGTACAAATACAAGCATCATATCGCTTTATATACTCCCATTGAAAACATTGCAATATACAACAATAATTATTAATTGTTAATGGAATGTATTTACAGTATAAAAAACTCCTTGTGTGACCTGCTTCAAAAAACTTTAACTGGATTTTTTATATATGTATATTTTTTAATATCCCGAAAAAGACGTGACGAATGCTACATTTCAGGTATTCACAGGAACAACAAGTTTCCCATTGGCTGGTTAGACAATTCATAAACACTGTTTTGATATGATTTATGTGCCCCTTAGTTTTTAAAGAAACGTCTTGGCGTGTGATGCTAGTCCTTCTGGAAATGAAATAAGATTTTTAGTTGAGCCTCCTTATGGTTTTCCAATTTTGGTTATCAGTAGTCAGTGACAGGAGAAGAGACGGCAAAGAGTGTTCAAATTGAGCAGTTGTGAATAATGTTCACAAGTGTCTCGCATCCATTGGAAACTTGCTGTTACTGCTGACCTTCTCTGGTAAATTTAGCTCATAATGACGCACTGAAGAAGAAACTTGTCACACTGAAAAGTCCAGTTGATCTGCTTGGTTTTCGACCTAACGCTAGAGGAATTAAGAGTAGAATTGATCTGTCGGCAGTCTGTAAACGTAGTCCACCTGCATCTGTCAGAATTTCAGACCAGACATCTGCTGGTCTGTACGGGACTCTCTTCTCTACCAGTATGACAAGTTTAGGCCCTTTCAAGTAGTACATTATTATTTATCTAAGGCGCATATTGATAGACAGAGTGATGAAAGCAAAGCCACTTTTTCTTCACTATTTGGACAGTGTGTGTGTGGTAGGTGTCTCGTGAGAATAATGGGGTGTTTTTTACTGGAAGGATCATGAAGTAAAACAGAGGGAAGTAAGTTGAACCCTATGCACATCAAACAACAGGGCTATGGTTGTTTGTCATGAATTCACTAAACCTGAAGGTCTATCGCAGCATCTACTACTCTGAGCGTTTGAGTCTCGTACTTTCAACATTAGTTTTTGGCTGGAGCTACACACACGCACACACACACAAGTAAAGGTCAAAGCATTGTTTCGTTTGCACACACAAACGGAAGCTTGTTTTTTCCTCTTTTCAAAGCAGCACGAAGCGTCCGCGTGTAGTAGTAGTAGTAGTACTTAGTAGTAGTAACGATAGTTGTTGTTGTTACAAAGAAAGATAGTAGTAGAGTCAACAGTTATGACGTGATGGAAGTGGTGGCGGTGGTGGTATTTCCTAAACGGATTTAATGATTGGTTTATTATCCAAATACACCAGTCGTTTGCAATATAGAAACTGGAATGAACTGGAAGTGAATGAAGTGTTTATATCTAGTGAAAATCCATTTGCACTCATTCAAAGTGGAAGAATTTTTCCCTATTTCATTCAACTTCACACTGAAACTTTTCTACTCAAGCTTCTTAATGTATTTGTGAAGAACAAAATGCATTAACACAGCCATAAGAATGCATGTGCATGTATTTAATATCAGCCATACATCATATATCCGTCTTCATCGCTTTGTTTCCTTTTCCTCACACTGAAGGACAGTGTCCATGATTTCGGCAATATCAGCTTTAGTGTCATTCTGCATATCTTGTTGTCAGCCAGAAAACATGGAGCTCCCTTGGTTAAGTTGAGGTGGTGAAACGAAGAAAACATGATAATTGTGAAAAATATGCTACAAGTGTTCGATGCCCTAAGTCCAACATATGTTGCTCAATAATTTTGTAATGTTATAGTGTCAGAATTAAAATGTTAAGAGGAATAAAAATTAGTTCTCTTAAGTGGAAACTTTTGTGAAGTGGTTTAGCAATCGGTCGTCTGTAGGAGGAAAAAGAAATTCTGAACTCTTTTGTTTGATGAAAAGTAGTCAGAGGGTCAATATGAAAACTCAATTGAGAAGTATTGTTTTCTTGTAATTTTAGGATTCCCGCCTTCCCGGATTTGAATGAAGTCAGATTATATATGTGAATAAGTTATCGGATGTGCAATCTTTACCCACTTGGTATACATCGGTATAGTCTTTGATATTTATCGACATTTGGTTTGAGAATTTCATAGGCATGTCTGGATGCAAGTTGTACTATAATTGTTGCAATTATGGTTATATGTTTTTTGTTATGCCATGTGTTCAGCAAAATTTTGCAAATATACTAGTGACGGGAGGCGAATGCACATAACATTGAAGTTCTGGAGAACATTCGTGATTTAGTCATATGCAATATGTCGTTCAGATTGTTTTTCCAGGTTTACGTATTTAAGTGTAATTAATCGCGTAGGCTTAGTACAATTGACAGTAATTACATGAATTGGGAAAGTTTCTTTTGAAAGGATAAGAGATCATAAGGCAGTGAATATACATGTAGGGTATTTACACCATTCAAGTTACATAAAACAAAAGTTTTAGGACGATGTGATGTTTTTCTGATTTTTTGGTACATTACTGTAGAAATTGCTGAGCGAAATTACAATTGTTTTTGTGATATGGATGTTTTGACAATCTCTTTCTTCGTTCATATATATATTAACAGAATTTTATTATTTTATTTTATTTTGGATTTTAAAGGCCATTTTTGTATTCTATTGATGGACCCATTTTCTTGCCATAATTTGCTGTCATCGCGAACAATGTGGTATTTGCTCTAGTAAGAGATTCAGTTTTTCATATTTGTATGGTATGAACCCTTTCATAACGTCTAGCTTTTTATTTATTTATTTTTTTGTTTTTGTTTTTTTGTTTTTCAAATCTTAGTGGTAACTGGCTAGAAGCTGTTCATGTAGAGTTAAATAGTCCTGTATTTGTATAGCCAATGATGTAAGTGAGAGAGGATGAATAGTACTGATTTCAGTAAAAAAAATTCTAACAGTACACGTATATTTTATGACTAGAAGAACTATGTTGGCTCAGAAATTATATTTTATTAGTCGTCTGTTATCTGATTACTTATTGCATAATTGTATGATGGCTATTAGAGAAAGAAAAATTAACGATTCCCAAGTTTTAGTTTTATTATTTCTGGCATTGTTGCAGTTGATGATTGTTTCAGTATAATTACCATTATTATTATTATTATTATTATTATTATTATTATTATTATTATTATTGAAAAAGAAACCCACAAAATCACTGTGTATAACGTGTTTACTTATACGTATTTACATTTTATTTTCCTCAACACTCGAGTACTTTCAGGCCCTATCTCTGGCCCATTTTCAAGAGATGTGTAGGTTGTCAGCCGGAGTCAAGGCCCAACAGTCTGCTGACAACCTACATATCTCTTGAAGATGGGCCACAGATAGGGCCTGAAAGTAATCGAGTGTTGAGTAAAATAAAATGTAAATACTTATAAGTAAACACGTTATACACTGATTTTGTGGTTTACATTTTGAATCTTAAGAAGAAAACTGAAAGAAGTTTTTGTTTGGTTCATTATTATTATTATTTGCTACGCCTCAACTAGGAGAGACTTGGATTGTCATTTAGATATGTATACGAGGAAATTGGTTTAATTCTTAGCTTCTGGTGTCTGTCTATATCATCAAACCGTAGAAATTTTTTGCAATGCATATATGATGTAAATTATGTGTACGGGATTATGTGTATATTGTTGTATGTTTTGTATGTATACAGCATTTACTATATAATACTGTTTTTATAAGAGCACTGCATATCGAGAGTGTTGTAGCGACATACACACTCAAATGCAAGTATTCACCATCGATTTTTGTAACAAGATTGCTCAAGGCTGGAAGGACACGGGTACATGTTATGTTGGTCTTTTCAGAAATGGTGTGTAATGTAACCGGAGGTAAAGCTGACACTTTTGTTGAATAGAAGGCTGGAGAGAACGTATCTACTCTTTTCCAGTATTTTGTAATATACAGTATATTTGTTTTGTATTTACACTTATAGCGTATTATGAACAGTTGACAGAAAAAGTAACCACATTATTATATACAGGGGTAATTTAGAAAGAAAAAACCTTAAGAATATTAAGAAGCCTCGCAGATTTTTCATTTAATATCAAGACACAAGCCACATTCACTCATGTTATAGGAGGTGTCGGTCTTGTAAAGAAAATCGCCACAGACAATCTAGCTGATATCAGTTCAAGTGCCTGGTTTAACTGGTTCATCTATCAGGTGTCAGGTGTCAGGCCTGTTGCTTGTGTCTGAACGTACGATTAAATGTTTCTGTGCAGATATTAATGAAGCGATAGTTTTCAAAAGTGTTTTTTATCTTGTTTGCTCACATTCTACAAAGTAAATTAGTTATTTATTTTGATTTTTTGTCCAATAACCTATCTTAATGCCGGCTTAAAGAAATTTGTTTTGTGGATCCAACATATTTGTTTTGGCATTTCTTTCTGAGTATGATGCTATTGCTAATTTATTTATGATTAGGAAATTCTTGTGTCCATTTTAATTATTTGTTCGTGTGCTTTTGTCGTCTTATTTGTACATCTTTGGTTTCTATTTGGCGTCTGTTCAAACTACCAGTAATAATGACCAATATTTTATATAACAGCCTATTCAACCATATCTAAGTTGCCTCATAAGTAGCATCTTTGGTATATTTATATTCTTTGGTATAAGGTGAAATCGGAGACTCCATGTCTCCCTTACAATTAACTGTTAACATTAAACATTTTTATGACCTATTACTAGACACTATAATAGATTCGTTATCAACGTCACAGTTTACGATGCTTAAGTAATAATACCATGAAGTGGTTCCATTCCAAGAAAAAAAAAATAGGAGAAAAGGTGAATGAATTTTGAGGCTTGCAAATGATACATGTTCTTCCCCTTTGTCATCCACATCTTGTGAATCTGGGGGCACGGCGACTTGAGCCCCTCTATAGTAGTCTTTATTTTGCTCTGGGAAGAAAACAGTAGAAAATTAGTCTGTTTTGTGAAATATATTACGCTCCAAGTTGTTTCGTATCCCTTTTGACTTCTGTCTTGGCAGCATCACAGTCCTTCACGTTTGCTTAGTTTTCCTTGGTACTGTTAAGATCGGATGCCTCCTTTCTCTCTCTCTCTCTCTCTCTCTCTCTCTCTCTCTCTCTCTCTCATACACACACGCACGTATTCGGTTCTGTATAAACTTCATGTTCAGTGAAGTTCACAATTAAAATTACAAGCAATCAAGACTTTCGATTTGACATACAACACTGTATTCTTACTGTATCGCACACACTATGTACAGTTGGTCTCTACTTGCTACTCAATGTGTACAAAATAATTCTGTTCCATAAGGAATGATCGGGATGGATTGTTTAATAAGACTTTACAGAGCTCTCTCTCTCTCTCTCTCTCTCTCTCTCTCTCTCTCTCTCTCTCTCTCTCTCTCTCTCTCTCTTCACTGCAACGTTAGTGATCTAATAAGACTGTATGCAAGGAGAGAAAATATAAATTGTAACGCAATATTGGAACTGTGCATGCTGTATATTTGAGGCCAACACCATTTGGGATTAAATCTTGAAGCAAATTAATATATATACCAAATATTGATTAGAAACCAAGTCACTATATAGGATACTGATTGGGAACCAAAGCTAGATAGATGACTCATACGTATTTTAAGATTTCTTGTTTCAATCTAGATCATCATTTCTTTGAGTTTCAACTATCGTTTTCACAAATCTTTGCTCAGCTTAATCAGCTTAATTGCTAGATTTAGTAATAACATTTACATAACTATATTTTAGTATATATGTTCTATTAATTTATTGTTCACCTTACACTTTTTACTGGAAATAAAAACTTTTATTTTAATGTCTATTGATAATTTTGATGTTCGCGGAGTTTCCAATCTGTTATCAATAGATTTAAGTCAATATTCCCCAGTTTTCCCTGGAAATATTAATATAGGCTTCACAACGGAAATTTACGCGCTGACTTTACAGTAATCAAGATTTTTTAACAGAATCTTGTGGATGGGGAGTTTGGTTTAAAGCCTCGCATGGAATATCTTGGGATATTTTTTATACACATCTTTTGTTGGGAAATTAAGTCAGTCTGAGTCGAGTTCCACTATAGCGTAGCATTTCCAAGTCAAGTTAGTAAGTTACTCGGTGTTCCTCAATAGAATTGAATTTCTTCGATAGTAATCAAACTCGGCGATAATGTCATGAATTCGTTTCCACTACAAGAATTTGAACTCAAGTTGATGTTTCAAAAGGATAGGGGTTGTATGAAAATCACCATTTGTAAACATAAAACTTACAAGCTAAAATGGAAATTGTAAAGTTGCTTTCAAACAGAAAGCGGATCATTGGTTACCGTTAGTGGTTGTAGCAGTCAAGTGCCAGAGTTCTTTTTTCCATTTGTTTTAAAGTGCCGATTCCTTTACTGGCATAATGACTGCCTTCAACCAGTGATTCGCTTCTGCTTGTAACCAGTCGGAAGGTGCTCCCTGGCACTGTGGCAAGTTATATCTCTGACTCTCCTTTACTTTTGAAAATGGTTATTGCTACGTGTCCGAAAAGGGACCATTTGGCGAAAAGTTTTGTCTTTATTTTCTGAAATGGTAGAATAAGTTTGCAGTCTTTACTATAATGATTCACATTTAAAGGACTTTTCTTTCTCTTTTATGGTAGTAATAAAGTTATAGATCACTTCCATCTTGCTTGAAGTAGAGTAAACTATTTTCCATGAGAATCCAGCCTTGAAGTTCATACATATTGAAATTTAATGGGCAAAAAATGTTTGGGGAGAATTTTAATATATAATGAATTTTAATATTTACCGAATTTAATGAATTCTATTTATCTTTTGTCTTTAGTGGTGTATACTTCCGAGGTATAGTTTTCTTAAGTGTAGTAAACCTCAAGATCAATTCTAAACTAGATATAGGCTTTTCTTTGATTACATTGCAAGGCTCTATCGTTTAGCGTCCCTTAATATTTACATATTCGGGACGGGTACGTCTTCTGTGTCAGTGAGTATCATTCTAACGGGGTTTGCTGTTGATAGTTAAGTCTTATTTTTAATTTTCTTTTGTTTTTATGTCTTAGTTTACATAAAACTAGGATATTCAGGTATATAAAGAGAATCCTGTCCCTTTATTCTGCGGTTTGAGCGTTATTCAGGTTTGTATAATTTTACATTGCCATGTGAATTACTTTATTTCAGTTTCCTTGCATTTACAGATTATGAATTTTACCTTTTGAGTTTTCGTTTTCGCTTCGAAGTACTTGTAGTTTGGATACATTTACTGGGACTTTGTTTCACCCAAGTTATTATTTTTGTGAAAATATAGCTTTGATTTTTTATTAAGTTTCATATCCATAGTTCTGATTTGAGATTATACGATTATTGAGATGCAATAGGAAATTTTATTTTGAAAGCCTAATTTTTTTTTTTTTGGTAAATAAGTAACATTTATATATATCTATGAAGATGGATTATTTTGTTTAGCTGGATTTGTAAGTAATATTCCTAATGCTTAGGTTTTCTCGAATATTTGTTTTGAATATCACTAATATAAGAGTGATGTACCCTTGGTATTTCATTCGTGTAGTATTACCTCGTAGTAACTATATTTTTTTAGAAGTTTAACACTCTGACGTTTTAGCACTTAGAAAAAGCGTATTCATAAGTAAAAATTTCACACTTTTCCTCAGCAGTGAATGAGCCTCTTAATTCCTCATAATTAATTGCAAGTAGCTATCCCAATTCCATGTATTATCTGCTATTTCATCTGCTTTGACATTTAGTATAATTTGATATAGTTTTGGTTCTTTTTATTTGACAGTTTTTATTCTTTAAGAAGATCGTTTATTTTTCAACCATTTGATTGTATATATTTTCCCCAATAAATCGTTCGTTCAGTGGTATATTCTTCACAACTTGAAACTCATTAGTGTTTAATTTCAGGTCTTGTATATGACCTATATTTTCGAGACTAGTGATGATGTCCTGACTTCTACTGAAACAATTATATCTTTTTCTGTTGTCAAGGCGTTATTTGCTGATAAACACCTTACAATAATAACTGCGACGCATATAGTCCCCAAGAATTAGGTCGCCTTTTTTTATTGAACTTCGCAGACCTTAGGCAATTTATTTTGAATATTCCAGCATTCTCTGATAGATATTCAGTCTTAATCTGACCGACTTTTCATAAAAACTTCTATTGTTTTTTTGCCATTACCAAATTTTTAATTTTCCTATTGGTTATTGTAATCAATCATGAATAATTATCTTTCAGTTTTAAAGGAATAATTCCTTCAAAGAAAGTGCTTCACAAAGTAGGAGTAATTCCAATTAAGGCTGCGAGCTTTCAATTACGATACTATTTTTTTAAAGTTGGATCATTGACGAGTTAAATCTAATGGTTGGATAATAGTTTTTAACTTTCCTCTTGTACTTTTTTTTCTTTTTATCTTTACCTTCCTTTCAGCTGCACGAGCTGACGTCTGTACAGCTGACGTCATAGATATAACTTCCACTGGCATCAGAGAGCATCTTACTTGTCTTAAAAAGCAATTACGGAATATTATCACATACAGTATTGTCAGCTGTGTCTGTACAAAAACGTGGCGGCCTTATATAACACATGAAAGTATATATTATATATATTTTTATCTTTTTTTTTAAGTTTTTGCGACTCATACAAAAATGAGCGTTATCATACCTCAGGCACTGGCACAACACCAACGTAAATATGGTCATACAATGCTAACACAAATTTTGTATGGAAATTTCTCCAACTGAAATCACCTGTTTGTTCAAATGTCAAAGAAAGCACATTCACTTCTGCACTGTACATCACAGGCCGTGTATATATTTCACTCTCACTCTTTCCACGCTGTGTTCACAATTTTAACACACACTTATTACTGTTACACGCACTTATTTCCGTTTGTTATTTGTAACGGTGGCAATGACACTCAACGAGGAAAGTGGATTTATAACAAGAAGTTATAAATATGCTATTTTGGTCACCAGAAAAACACAGAAATTCTCCTCCTTTATAGCTCTCACTAACGCCGCTTGATGGCGTCACCAGAACTCGAGGATCAACACACTATGGCTGTGTGAGGCCTGTGGGAGGGAAAGGAAGACAATTCATTAGGCTTTGGATGTTAGGTGCTTTTATAGCAAATAGTCTATGCATGCGCCTATGCTTAATGACAGATGTAAATGTACATTTGAATAATAGGATAAGTACTCGATTCCCAACTATATATATAGATGTATTATATATATATATGTATATATATATACACTTACATATGTAAGTATATATATACCATTTGGACACATTTTCTCCTGTACAACAACTGTTGAAGTCAGTGATATTATTGACAGAGACTATGTTTTTATTTGAATTAGTCTATGCTACATTTTCGCTTCAGGATTTGAGAATGATTATTCACGTTTCTTTCCATTCAATTCTTGATTCGATGGACTGTTACCTAACCTATCGTCGGCGTCTTCAGGATAAGAATAAACATAATATAAAAACTTATAGGTTGTGAAGTTAAAATGCAGAATAGTTGACTGGCTTCAGGAGAGGAAACTGAAGAGGAGACACAAGTGAAAGGGCCAAGTGTGAACAATTGATAAGGACTAGATTGTGATGGAAAGTGTTAAATTATGTTTTAGTACCGTTGATAGAAATACAAGTCGATGGATGTATTGGGGAGAAGACGAGTGGATGGATGTTTATTTGATTAGATTTATTTTTAGCTAGTTAGGAAGGTATTGAGAATTTCATTTATGGAAAAGATGGAAGGAGAATATGCTAGGGTTTAAAGACACTGTAGGGTGGTATTTGAGAGCTATTGAATAATCAGGATAAAATAGGGAGTATGAAGAACCCATTACATCAGCAGATGGTGGGATTATGAAAAGAGATAATTTTTTAATAGATAAGATCATTTGAGGTGCATTTGTATGACTAAAGGTAATGTAATTACATGCAAGAGGATGGTTGACGTAATAAAGAAACAAATAAGAATAAAAGGAATAAAGGACTGTTAAAAAGGTCAGGATGAAATCTGAGCAGACAATTTATGGAGATAAAAAAACTTTTGATGAAAGTAATTGCACAGAAAAATGTAAATTACCAAATGGATTTTGGAGTAAAATATGCAAGAGGGGGGATGTCTAAATAAAACGTTGTCTCGAGTTGACAGATTAAACATTGTGAAGTATTAATTGTTTTGGACAGGTAAGGTTTATGGGAATGATGCTGGAGTGGCGTAGTAAGATACGTTTGTGAATGCTTATGGAAGTGACTGTAATGAGAACTATTAAGAGGTTGAAGAATGAAAAGTACAAGGAGTTGCTGTGATTATTAGTAAGCTAACTGCTTTATGGTATTGGAAGTGTAACTTAGGATGTATAAAGTATTTCGTTTTTCGGAAAGGCTCCGAGGTGTGGAGGAGGAGGATGGCTGCTAAAATTACATTTGCATAACCTTGCTGAGTATACTGGAGAAAGTATGGGCAGGATTACCCGAGATGATAATGGATTTACTAACTGTTGTGAAAAAAAACTGTAGAGGAAAGTGATGAGTTTGACAATGTTTTTAAAGTGACATTCTAATAACGAATGTGAGCAAAAATAAAATGGGTAAATGGAAACCAGGAAAATCTGAATGTTTTCTGTACGCATGCTGTCTATCAGTGTCCAGTTCAAGCTACATATATTAGAGATCGAGATTTTTTTTTTAGCAATCTGAGAGACCACCTGAAAAATGCCTATTGCTTCATTGCAGTCATAACTAGCGCAGTCCACTATAAAGAATACAGTATTACCTAATTTTTTCATACTGAAAAATATGACTTAGTAAGTAAAAACATACAATAGATAAATGTGTTGATTTGTAGAGTAACATACAATAAATAAATGTATTGAGTTGTAGAACAAACACACTAGACATGATCTTAAAAGATAATCGGATACCCCATTAGGGTGTTCACTTTAATATGTGAACACTGTGTAGGGTGTTTTACCAGAATGGTAAACAAAATTATGTATTATATGACCACTTTACACAATCAGTTCACAATTGCTTGGTTTTATATAGGGTCCTACACCATACCCAAAGCATTTGCAGTAGTGTGATGGCAAATAAAGCAAAGGTCACTGTATCCTGGAATAAGGGCCCCATATTTTATTTTTTAATTCCAATGTCTCGGGGTTTAAAACAAACGTCGTATTCGAAGAATGGCATCTATGGTTGAAAGTATTGTTTCTCTTACATTAAATGATTTAACCAAGTGCTTTGCATAATTTTATTTAGGGTGTTCTAAGGTCAGGGTTGTAATTTAAAATTTTCAGAATGAATTAAAGCCTTAAATCAGTGCAGGGGACATGATAAAGTTATTCAAGTAAATTCAGCTTAAAAGAGAAGAACAGATTTACCAACAACAGCATTCACAGTAAGGTAGCGCGATAACCACTGAATATATCAAAAGCACCCATAAAAGGAATTTGAAGACTCTTATTTAGGAAGTCTTCTCTCTGGAATTACTATATAATAGAAAAAAAAACTTTTGTGTGAGAAGAGGGCCCAAGGCGTAGGCAGGAAGTAATTTGCCCTCAAGTGCATTTTCCAACCATAGAAACGGAACTCAAGACTTGAAGACAATAGTTTAACTAGATGTGTATCTGAGATCACCTAAGTGTCTCGGTTGGAAACGAGTACTCCTACAGCCTAAGATCACTGTGTGCTGAAGCAGCCTTAAAAATATGTTTGGGAGTTCCAACATCATATGTTGTAAGTGACGTGTTGATATTATAACAGTGAAAGAATCAGGTTTATAACTGTCAGGTGAGCTGGCAAGATTTTAAAGTTTCTCATAAAATTTTGGGAATATTTGTTAAAATTATCAAATGCCAGCCAGTTTATTCTACTGATTTAAATAGTGCACGTGAGTTCTGTATGTGAAACCCATACTGAGTGGTTGCATAAAGTTTGATTCACGTTATGATATTTTGGTGATTGCTGGAAATCTTATCTGAAATCCTGAATTCCTAATGTAACACTAGATTGGAGCTCAGAAATAGGTTAAAACATTTATATTCATTCTCGATTAACAGTTTTCTGTTAATTTGTAAAATTAAAATTGCCAGGTGGTTATTCCCTGTTAAAGACGAAAATAGACAATGTAAGTACTAGATCAGCAGTGTGTCACAGGGGCACAATGTCAGCATACTGATATTGTAAACCCATATCACACTACCATAGATTAAATGCACACAGTCAATCGTAAGAATGGTCATAAAAAGTTAGGAAGATTTGGTTCAGAGTTGTTTGAATGGTAATAAGAAGTTAGAAAGACATGGTTTAGAGCTGTTTCTGTTATGCATGATAGAGATTCTGACTGACTTGCTACTTGGGATATATTGTGGCTGTAGGTTAAGTGTTGATTTCTCCAAATGTTATTTTTTTTGTGACTTCTTTATTGGAGCCCTTTCTGATAAATGTGCAAATTTTGGTTTTCTATTTTAAGCTGGTTACCCCGAGGACCTCATAGTTTAAATTGTGTGATGTGCAGATTATATATATTTATATTCTGTATTATATTTATAGTTTGAGAATCAAGTTGTCATATGAATATTATTTTTATCCAAGTGTTTAATCGGTTACCAGGATAAAAGTGAAGGGTTCGCCTATAGACATGATGTTCTGCAGTCACAGAAACGTCTCAGAAGAGGTATGAGCATGCATAGTTTCGCTGAGTGTTATAGTATAGACCATCTAGGCACACAGTGGGTGACATTGTGCATAAGGGATGTTTTTCTCAGTCACAGGGAAGATAGTGCCAATGGTCAGGTTAACATGCGATTGGCAGACAAAATGTGGAAGGGTTTAATAAACGAAGTGGTATAATTTTTAGTCCCATTCTTGATCACCGTTAGCTCTTGAGATAAAAACAGGAAACCCGTCTAATGGTCAAAATATAAATTTTAGTTTACTTTGTTTTTGTTTTTTAGTTTTAAATTAAAATCTTAATATTATGATAAATTCTTATTGCATTAGTATAGTAATGTAAGTATATCTTCTTATGCCCTTGGTTACTAGTGTAAAATTATCTGTTTGAATGGTGATTGCTTTGGCAGTAGCATTGGCAGTTAGCAGTTCTTGAACCTTAGCCAGTGGTCTTGATTAATATTATATGGATTAAGCTGGCTAGCATTACGGATTACATAGGTCTATTTAGCTGTTGAATTGAAAGACTATTTCTATTAAAATGCGTTATCGAAAAATTTGATTTTTAAGACCTCAAAGCTCACAATTTATCTATGCAAAAGCCTTTGCTGGTTCAACTGTACCTTATCGAAATTTAATATTTAAAGCAGGAATTAAGTCTTGTTGTCTTGGTATTGACTAGACCTATCATGGTGATGGTGTATGGTATAACAATTCATTGTTAGGTGCAAACATTGTTTAAATACTGTAAATTGTTTAGTGGTGGTAATGTACAAAGTAGTGGTACATCTTTCTCAGGTGTCTAATGAATAAGGTCTAATACCATGGTAACATGTGGCGGGAGCCCCTCAAACTTTCGAGGTCCAAGGCATCTACATAAAGATCCAGCGTTGTAAGGAGAGAGATGATGATTTCTTTGTGAAGTTGTAAATACACCTGTAAAATGTCAATAAAGGTGTTACTGTGGATACACCTCGAAGCAAAATGAAGTAAAATATTGGTTAAACAAAAATGAGAAAAAGAAAACAAGGCTTATCAATTTTTGAGAGTACCTCCCGAGGTAAGACTTGGTTTGACCTGTGGCAAAGATTTTGTCGTGAAAGACCAGAATACCTACTGAGGCACAATGATTTGTGAAATGTGGGGCCAAGGGATCGCCCTGGACTTGACTTAACTTAAGATGTTTATATAGATGTGAAAGATGTTTATGTAGATGTGCGTGAGTAGCAAAATGACGAATGAAACAAATATGAAATCTACATCCGATGGCTCATTACTGATTTACTCTGTGCTATTGCAGAAAGTAGTTGGTGAATTCATGATAATTCCAAAATACATATATTTGTGAAACCATTCTGTTCTAAATGTTTATATTGTACCCTCATCAACTTCCGTGTAAATGGTCCTCTGTTATGTCATATGATACATGATGTAGGTTTGGATGCCTCAGACTGGACAAGCAGTCGTGTAGATTCCGTTGATGCTACCACAGTTAATGAGGCGGATGGCAATATGGTGCAAGTATCATACCAAATCCAACCTGACTGTCAACAGTCCACTCCCAAACAGAAGCTATAATGGAAAACGAATATCGAATATTAGCTCCTAAGAGCACTAGCCTTGTTCAATTTGGCTATGAACTAAAGCTAGAATGTCAAGAAGATAATGTTTTCTTCATAATGAAGTGGATACAACAATTATTACATACTTCTTGCAAATAATTAGGGTCGTCAGAGGTAATGATTGCATGGTGTTTGTTTACTGTATTTTGAAGCCTTACCTGTACCATTTATGTAAAGTTCAGGAGGAGGGTTGGAATGGGGACACTATAGTCAACAGTGTGGTTTGGGATGTCGCTCATTGAACAGTACATTTAACAAAGGGGAAAAGGTCGATATTTTAAATGTCTTTTAGGCAGAGAGCTTCACTCGATTGTCAGAGATACAGGCCAAAGTTCTTCGTTGCAGTATATGGCCAGCTACGGGACACTTGACTGAATGTAGCTTAGTTCAATATGTTTACAGGAAAGAGAGGAACACTTGCCTCCTGATAAAGTTAGCATCTTTTTTTATGCGCAGCTGACCTATCGCCTAATGATATTGTGGCAAGTTCCTCGATCAGTCGACTTTAGCAATCTCATATGGAAGGTGAAGGATGGAATCCTTTCTCCAATCTCATATGGAGGATGAAGGATGGAATCCGTTCTCCAATCTCATATGGAAGGTGAAGGATGGAATCCTTTCTCCAATCTCATATGAAAGGTGAAGGATGGAATCCTTTCTCCCGTTAGTTGCAGATCCTCGTGAAGGACGATGTAAGCTTTTCATATTGTGAATGCGAAAGATGACAGAGACACTTCTGATAAGGAATAAGCTAGTAATTGGAAAAACTGCTTTGCGTTGGTTATCATGTATATTTTAATGCTTTATCAATCTAGAAAAATAGCTAGAGTGTACCATGATACCCTGTGCTTCACAAGAGTCATAGATTCCAAGTGTAACTCGGGGGGGGTGGGGGTTGCCCAAATGATTTATAATTATCCTGAGACTTTTTGCTGCCTTTTCAGGCAGATCTGCCAGTTTGATCACCAGATAATATTTTTTACGCTTCCAAAAAATAACTATTAATGTTTGTGACACAATTTATATATTGCTTGCATGCATTTTCACCGATAATTCATTCGTTTCATATGTGATGTACTCGGTCTCCCTCATTGTGTTCTCAAATTTCCAAATTATAATTTTATGAGCTTTTTCCAATCTATGATCCTCCTCACCCCCTCCCACCTCCACAGAAAACAAAACCACCTCAAGGCAATGTAGACTTGTTTGGGAGATCCACTTTTTCTCCAACCCAGTTGCTCTCCTGCCTTCCTATTTAATTCTTATTCTAACCGTGATTTAAATTATATTTTCATGGGAGGTTTCAGGTTGCTCTCAGTAAATTGCGCGCTACACCATATATTCTCAATACTTTCCTCAATGCAAATCTGTCTGTTTCTTTACACAACACACACACATATATATGTAACATATATACATATATACACTATATATATATATATATACACAATATATATATCTATATATATATTATATATATTATGTATTATATATATATATATATATATATATATCATATAGTTATATATATATACTCGTATATAGTGTTTCTTTACTTTTTACACCGCACAGTGTTCATTCAAAAATTTAATTTTAACTGCTCCTACTTCTTTTCAATCTGTGAAATTGTCTTATAGTATAATATAAATACTTCGGCTGACGTATTATTCTCATTTCTTGTACAGCAAAGAACATTTCACATTTTATGATCTGCCTCACAGAAAAACTTTAACCTCCATTTTTCGTTTGTTTTAGTGAAGAAAAAAGTTCTCGGTTGTCTGTAGCGCTGCGATTCCTCTGAATATCATCTCAAGTTCGCCGCTCATGCAGCTGATATTCTCTTTATGTAATAAAGTGATTTTTGTTAGAGTTTAGAAGCCATGATGGTTTATCATGTCGCTTGTGTGAGTGATTATGAGTGTTATATATATATATATATATAATATATATATATATATATATATATATATATATATATATATATATATATATATCATACATACACACACATACAAATCAACATGGCAGAATCATCACAACTTCTAAAATTTTGACAAAAACCACTTCATTACGCAAATTATGCTTGCACGAGTATGTTTATTATCTCCTAACAGATGCACTTCTTGAAGCTTAATTTATTAGGCATTAGTCTTCGGCAGCAGCACTCGTGTGTAAGGTGTATTTACAAAAGGGTTTCCTTTAATGGAAATTTAAAGTCAAGTGTAGAATGAATACCTTTTTTTGCATTTTGTCTGTCGTCACTAAGTGTTGTGAAAATGGCTGTTATTTGAGCAAGTTTAGAACGATAGGCTATACACTATGTAATTTACATGTCTGCAAAGTTGTTTAATTGTTTGGTTACCATAAGCTGTATGTTTTGAATACTTTGGAAAAGGATTTTAACCGTCAGCCAGAAGTTAATTCCCTCTAGGTATAGAATATCACGAGCTTTGAAAAATTATTACAAAGTTGTTCCCTGTATTTGCGATAGGTCTTGTTTCCCATTGGCTTTGAATTGTTTAGCTCTTGAAACTGATATAAGGAAACCCTCCAGGTTTTCGTTATTTGTGATGTCATAATTATCATCATTTTCTATGGGCAACCAAGAGTGCGATTCAAAGAAACGTTTGATATGGTGTTCGTTTTCTATGGCTAGATATATACCCATTTTCTGTGACTTTTATGGGAGACTTCATGACAGATCACCTGGCTCTCTGGATGCATCCTATATCATTTGAGTCTCTGCGTGACGTTTGCTAGAGCGACAGCGAATGCTTGAATGGCACTGAAAGGGTACTGAAAGTCCAGCGTGTAGGCGTTGCCATCAATCCTGCCAAACTGCATGACCTGTCAATAAAAATGCGTGTTTTAGTTATAAATGGTATGGTGAGATACATATTGGCGCTTAGCATGGAAATTTTGGTGAAATTATTCAAGAAATGTAATTGGGAAATGAGCATGCAAACCATGTTGTCGGGTGGTTTTGATAACTTGTAAATTTTGAATTTTGTTTTGTATTAAATTACCCGTTCACAAGAAAATTCTTCCCCCAACTACCCAATAAACAGTGAGGGCAGTCAAGTGAATTAACCTACTGTAGAGAAAGGCTAATGAACCATATACTCAACTTCAAAAGATGTTAAAGGCCAACCCTTTCAAATCCATTGGTTTAACTTTTCGTGTACAAGAGTAATGGGGGCGATTGAAACATATATCTATAGTCAGAGATGGCGTAAAGTGAGTCTGTGTAATGATTGTATGTTGTAGTTTATGTGGAGCGTTAAGAAAATGGAAAATATTTTTGAATACACATTTCGATAACTGGAGAAGAATGTCCGTATTACCGTAGAGGCATTTAGAAAGAATATAATGGTCACCCTAGTTCGTTTATACATGTTGTTCATATAAGTCTATCCACAAGATATAGCAGGAAATTACTGATTGATTTTTGTGATTTTTTGTATTGTTGTTGATGGGTTAACTATGAATCTAGAAGATTCTGTGAGTTTTCGGGATGGGCACAGTTCTAAACACATATCTGGGATTGTAATGACAGAAATTAGATGTAAACCTTTGGCGTCTTGAAATTCAGTAAGTAAATTTGATATGTCAGGTTTCTCATGAATTTACCCACATGAGTTAAATGTGAGGTTCACGCTACGCTGAGAATGTGAACTACGAACGAACGCCAAAGAGCATTTCCCGAAACTGAAACCTTTACGTGATGCTTGTGATTAGATGAAGTAAGAATGATTATGGACCCTGTTCGAAAACGGTGTTAATAACGGTCATGAATCAGGATAAACATAATTGTTAGGTTGAAGCATTAGTCATTGAAGAGCTAAACCGTAAGAAAATCATTCTTTTTATCAGACGAGTAGATGCCTAACGCCTGAAAAAGTTTTAAAAAAACATACTAAACAAGTTGTTAGTTATCGTGAGATACATTAGCTCTTTGTTTTCTTCTCCACGAGTAATCATAAGCCCTTTTTTTCAAACAAATGATCTCGATAGTCCTTTTTATTCATCTAGTAACCACTGAATCAAGAAAGAGCCGCTTTGATGGGTTTTGGTAATTTCCTAATCCCATCAGTTGCCTCATTAAATCCCACACACACCAAAATGAAGCTTATTATGTGATTCTTGGCTATTTTTCAAATACTCCTGTCTTAAATTTGTTTTATAAATAGAAGTAAGAATCTGTATTACTGATGCTTGAGTTAATCGTCCGTCAACCAGTTGCTACAGCATTACATATGCTGGAATTGTCATGATACGAGTGTTTAAGCAAAATATTTGTCCATAGATTTTAAACTGTGTGTGCAGTCCTTATTTTGATTTTACCAATGTTTCTTGATTAAACATTCTACTTGCGTAATTTGTTGTCATAACCCAATTTTTAAAATCTCGTGCAATTATAGAATTAATTTTACATAAATAAAATACAAACCAAGGTCGTAATAGCTTGCCTGTTCAGTATCTGTTATGTACTTTTTTTTCTGTTTGTCTGAAACATTTAATGCTACAAAGTGTTTTATACTTCTTGAGTCACAACACTATTACCATTTGCTTTGGATCTAGCAAATATATTGTTGTCTTTACTTAGTTTTTTTTCACGCATTTATTGAAAGTTTCACTTTAATTGTGAGTGTTTTTTTTTTATTCCATAATAGATAATCCTGTTTTTGAGGTGCTAAAGGTACCTCCTCGTAAATGAAATCCCCGAACGATTTTAAGTTTCTTGGAAGCGTCTTCATCTCTACTTGTCATGAATGAGCTCTTACCTGTTTTCCCTTGAACTCGATCTGGAAATTTTTAGCAGACTCCTGCGTGACTCGCCCTCCGAAGTCGAGCTGATACACCTGCGAGTTCTCGTTCCACAAGGGAGCTTTGTTGTGCATGACGAACTGGCGGTGCCGTGGCGTGGACGAGCCAGAGCTGTCGTTCCCGCTGCCTCCGCTGCCGTCGCTTCGACCGCGGGATCGGCGGAGCTGTTTGGGCGGAGATTGCACAGAGAGAGGGAGAAAGAGAGAGAGAGAGAGAGAGATGACTATGAGCGCTATTTCAGTTCACGATCAACTTGGTTATCAATTTGGTTTAGTCCACAGATAGCAAAAACTTACTTTGGTGGACTAAAAGCAAACGCTGCACGCACACTCTTGTACATACATTCAGTGAGGTTTGAAAGGAGGTTTTTGAAAGGAATTTGAAAAACCATAGATCAATGTTGAAGCAGGTACATATTTACTTAAATCAGTTTTTGTCCCTTAATGCTGAGAGTGCTTGTATGACAAATATCGATTGAATATGGGGAGCTCACGAAGTTCTGAATGTGTCTAAGCGGACACACACACACACACACTCTCTCTCTCTCTCTCTCACACACACACACACACACTTAGAATAATTATATATGTATATATATATATATATATATATATACACTTTAAAAACATGTGCAAACTATCATGTATATACATTATGTATATAATATATAGTGCGTTAAGCTACAGATGTCCTTTAATATCCAATTTGCTCTACCTCGAAATTAATATATTTTCATATATATTAGCCGAAGGGGAATTTTTTTAAGTTGATAATTTTGTCCTCACGTGGATTCGAACCAGCGTACAGATGAGAAATCAGGCCTTCAGTGACGTCTTTTCCTGACATCTCTGTACGCTGGTTTGAATCCATTAGATGACAAAATTGTTATCAACTGAAAAATTCCCCCTCAAACGTTCGAATTGGCTAACATGGTAGAGGGGGTTTCAACTGAAAAATTCCCCCTCAAACGTTCGAATTGGCTAACATGGTAGAGGGGGTTTCATATCGATTCTAATTATGAAAAAACCGAATTCGACGGTGATTTTGGTAGGTCAGAATCGATATAAACTTATAGCCTCACTGTTAGCCGAATCGGTAACGTCAATGTCGGTCCTGATTTCGTGCCTGTCCTTTGGACGGTGGTTCGATCCCATGAGGGGACGAAATTATTTTCAACTAAAAATTCCCCTTCGGTACACATATGAAAATATATCAATTCCGAGGTAGAGCGAATTAGATATTAAAGGACATTTGTAGCTCGAATGATTTATATGAATCACGGTGATGTGATAATTATTCATATTAAAATATATTAATTCCGAGGTAGAGCGAATTGGATATTAAAGGACGTTTGTAGCTTACAGCATGTAGTATATGAATCACGGTGATGTGATAGAAATTTATATATATTACGTATTCCTATGCATGAACTGAACTCGCTTATTCACCTTATTCCTGAGTTGTGTCTTCTGGAATGTTTCCAAGTCTCGGTAGTTGGAGGAGGAGCAGAGGAGCTCCGCGTCGCTGGAGCAGTGCACCACTTCGTCGTCGCTGCTTTCAACGGTGCCCCGCCTCTGACGGCGACGCGACAGAAGAGGTGAGTTGAGCAGGTGTTTCCTGTAGGAGGATGGACGTACATGAATGCCGAGGTTTTTCTTATGATTGTAGTTGTGATTGATATCGTTATTGATATATTGATATGATCGTATTGAAATGATTACCTCCTTTTTTTATGGTTATTATTACGTACATGGATGTTGTGATTGATATCGTTATTGATATATTGATATGATCATATTGTATTGATTCCCTGTTTTAATTCTGGGTGTGATTGCTTTCATTCTTCTGACAGAGGAGTTTTCACTGATCACTAAGTGGCTCTTTTTTTGTTTTATGGACTCGGTTTTTCTGTTTAAGCAAATGGCTGTGGGAGCGATTTATTATTCTGTATTTAAATATGTTGAAGCAATTTATAGGACATTGCAGGCAAAGATGAATAGTTGATCTGCTTAAAAAGGAAAACTCTGTGTGGTTTATGGTCTCTTAAGGAATGAATTAATCTTGCCATATGAAAGAACAGATCACGTCGCTTTGAACACCGAGATAAAAGTGTGCAAACGAGCACCTGATATAAAGCGGGCCACAGTCATTTACTAAGGATTATTATTATTATTAATTATTATTATTATTATTATTATTAGATTATTATATTATTATTATTAAATTATGATTATTATTATTATTATTATTATTATTATTATTATTATTATTATTATTATTATTATTATTATTATTATTATTATTATTATTATTATTATTATTGAAAAAGATAATTAAGAACTCGGTGGTTAATAACTCTGTGCTCCGCAGTATCTCCAAATTGAAATGCTACGAAAAGGTGACCTCCGCTTCACCTGAAATCAAATGTGTATATTTGAAATTAAAATGGATGGAATTATTCTGCGTTGCGGAGAAGAAGATTGCAGCGAGCTGCTGATGTGTGATTGAAAGGCGAGATATGTTCTTTTTTTCATTTTCAAATTCAAATTTGAAGTAATCAGATCTTAATCATGGTTTGCAGATTCTGTTGCTGCATATTTCTAAAGGTTTACTTGCTTTTGTTATAGTTTATCTTGTTATTCTTATTTTCCTCTGAATTTTGACTATTGAGGTGGTTTAGGCGATTTTCGAAATTGGTCAACAAAGTTTGCAACACGATGGGTCCATGATGAGAGAACGGAAGATCAAAGAAAACGGAACCTGTCACTGAGTTAAGAGAGAGAGAGAGAGAGAGAGACAGAGAGAGAGTTTTGCTCACACTCCAGGTTAGCAAAATCTTTTTCCTTACACGTCTCGTTAAGTGCTAGTGCACTATGCTGCTGCATTTTCCATGTGGCCGATAGATATTATCAGATTTTTATGATTTGAAAGGTTAAAACAATTCTGGATTTGGGAGGATTCTCCGTCAAGTGTTTCTCTCTCTCTCTCTCTCTCTCTCCACACAAGGTACGGGAGATAGTAATGATAAAAGTGTTGAGGTTAAGTACTGGGGTTTCAGTTATTACTTGCTATTCAGGATATTTCAGATCTTGAGCTACTGTAGCCCGACTGCGCGAAGCTTTCCATTGACCGGCTCTTCTCAGACAGAGACTGACCTGATTGGCGAGGAAGACTGGTGTCTCCTGGCCTTCCTGGTCCTGACTGGTGTGGATGGAATGCTCTTGCTTGTGTGGGCGGCGGAAATAGTAGGCGTATGTGTTGGAGTATTGAGGCGTCGGGCGGTGTCCGGCGTGGGCGTCGGGTGATGCCTAGGGGTGGGCGGGGGCTGGGGCGTCTGGCACTCCCTCTGCAGGGCGGCCAGCCTTTCCACCAGCACGCTCTCCTGGAATGAGGTTTGGGCATCGTTGTAGATTTGCTGGAAAGAAAACCTCGGCAGTTGTTATATTGGGTTACCGCAAGTGCTGGTAATCAAGGCAGCTGTGGACCTCACACCTGTAACTCTCTTTCGCTTATTCATGAGTTAATTCATTCATTTATTTATTCATTGGTTAATTCATCGATATATATTGCTGTGTGGGTTTGATAAACCTATGAATTTTTGAATCTCAAAGAGCATTTGTAAATAAAACTGTATTGTGTTCAGATGTTTCAGTAATATATAGAATGCAATATTACAGTGAGAAAGGTAACGATAAAAATAACCTCGTATAATTAACAGGGTTGTGAGATCAGAGTTCCACATGACAGAAAAATAGCTTTAAACTCCATTATTATATTGTGGTGAACACCTAAATTTATATTTCATTAGGTAAATTGTTATACAGTCTGTATTGTGGTTATTCTGTACAGGAATAAAGTTTTTTCTGTATCTGGCATGTTTGCTTTATGGAACCGAAATAATTATGTTTACAGAAGCAGTGTTGGCTCTAAGCTGCCCTGGATTACTGATGCATGTAAATAATAGGCGTATAATCACACTTACACGCTCACAGACACGCACAGACATACTATAAAAAACCGCACCCATCTTCCTTGGATGTAGTAGCTGATTGGCACATGCATAATGTTGATGTTACAATCCATTTATTGAAAATAAGATTTTTAGCGTGAAATGTTTATTACAAACGATCTATGAGAAAAACAGATTGAAAACAAAAGGGCGATCTTACCTTCAACGTCCTGGTGAAGTTCTTATTTGGCTTTTCACAGTTGTGATGATTTTGGTGGTGAAGGTCGACTGTGGTCGTATTGGTGGTGGTGGTGGTGGTTGTGGTGGTGGTGGTGGTAGTGATGAGAAAGGGATGGTTGGTGTAGTTGACTCTCCTCTTGGCAGTGAAAGGGGACGAGTCCAGACTCTTGCTTTTGCCACAATCGGCGAGGCAGGGTCTTCTCTTGTGGTGGTTTTCCCCTTTATGCTGCTGCGGGAGAAGGAAGGAGGAGACGTCAGAAAAGGCGATGGGAAGCTTGTTCCATAATGACTATTTAGATAGACATTCAGCTAATATGAATGAAAGGTGGTTTTCGTAACATACTAGATAGACATTCAGCTAATATGAGTGAAAGGTGGTTTTCGTAACCTGGCTATTAATTTTGCCTAATGGTCCGTCATTTTCCAAGGTGTTTGCGTGTGCAAGTTAAACCTAATTATTGTAGCAAGCATCTTGTTGGTTCTACTCGTGGTTAAGCGCCCGCTGATGACTTCGGGGATTCTTTAAGTAATTTTCCTGCTAAATATATTAAAATTTGCATTCAATACTCCTAAGAAGGACAGTAGGCTCATCGTAGATCAAACAGATTTTCGTAGACATGACGTTTTAACCCTAAATTGCGTATGTCTGATGCCTTGTGGATAATATCTGGCTATGGTAAATCGAAGTAATCTGTCGGAAGGTTATCAATATTAAAGCAAATTTAGAAAAGAGGGTCTTCGAACTGCGAAAGTGAGAGATCTCTTAAAGTACAATATATAAAAAAAAATGACAAGCAGGAGACCATCCGTCGATGATCCAAGTCATAACGGCATTTGGTGACACTTTCATTAGATGTTCTTCCCACACCCCCACATATGGAGGTAGTGCCGTCATTGCACCTCACACGGTGTACTGTAGGCATTACTATAGATTCTCAACAGCGTCCCTAGCTGCAACCAGTTCCATTCATTTTACTGTACCCCTTTCATATCTTTTTCCATCTTATTTTCTGCCCTCTCCTAACATTGATTTCATAGCGCAACTGGGAGGTTTTCCTCATGTTAAGCTTTCAAACTTCTCTACTCAAATTTCCCTTCCAGCGGTGAATAATCTCCCAGGTCCCAGCGCTTGGCCTTTGGCCTAGACTCTATATTCCATTCCATTCCATTAGATGTTTCTCAAAAGTAAGATGTCGGTCAAAATTCATATCTTGCCAGACCTATTGATCCAATGTTTTAGGTGTAGTACTGATATGTGATCGAAAGTTATATATATATATATATATATATATATATATATGTGTGTGTGTGTGTGTGTGTGTGTGTGTGTGTGTATGTGTGCGCGCGCGCGCTATCTCTTAGCCACTGATGACATGGTAATGTAACTATATTATTCAGACGTCTTTTTCTTTGGCAACAGTTGTCTTGCATATTGGCAGTTGATTTCTCTTCGCTCTGTCATATTTTGCAACTGCTTGGAACTTAGTGAAGGAGGGACAGGTATATTCAATACTCCTTGGAAGTAAACTATCATTTCTTTACTTCGCGATGTCTTTTCAGTTGAAAAGGATGTTTTAAGGTTAAGGGAAAGTTAGCAGTTCAAGTTGAAGAGCAGGATTGTGACTTGATTGAAGTCTTGGCGAAACCTTGGAGTGAACTTGTGTGTCCTGTCGTTCTTCATTTTGCTCTCTCTCTCTCTCTCTCTCTTTTTTTTTTGGGGTGGGGGGGTGGGGGGGGGAACGAATAAGGAATTCCGTATTTCTTTTAGTCCTACAAAAAGCGAAAAGAGAGAGAGAGAGGGAGAAACAAAAAGAAGGGGGTGGGGTTGGGGCGGGGGGGGGGGGGGGGGGGGGGGGGGGGGGGGGGGGGGGGGGGGGGGGGGGGGACTGACTGACGCTTTTCCTGACTGAAAAAAGCAATCGATTCTCCACCCTTGTCAGGCAGGGTTTTATGGCGAGACGAAAACACTATTTAGTAAGAAGAGCGGGATGGGAGTGGAAAATGAATTTCTGCGAGATAGCAACATGAAGGTCATTGGCAGAAAATTGGGTTTAGAACAGCGATCCTGTTTTGCGAAAACTTATGATGCCCTTATTAAAATCTCTCTCTCTCTCTCTCTCTCTCTCTCTCTCTCTCTCTCTCTCTCTCTGGATGAATCCTTGAGTGAACCAGATTCTCTCTCTCTCTCACCTTTTTCGATGAATCCTTGAGTGAACCAGATTCTCTCTCTCTCTCTCTCTCTCTCTCCTTTTTGGAAGAATCCTTGAGTGAATCAGATTCTCTCTCTCTCTCTCTCTCTCACCTTATTGGATGAATCCTTGAGTGAACCAGATCTCTCTCTCTCTCTCTCTCTCACCTTTTGGATGAATCCTTCAGTGAACCAGATCTCTCTCTCTCTCTCTCTCTCTCTCTCTCTCTCTCTCTCTCTCTCTCTCTCACCTTTTTGGATGAATCCTTGAGTGAACCAGACCTCCTAAAGGCCAAGTAAGCATCGATGTTCTTTAATTGGCCCAGATGAGGAAGCTGGCTCAGTGTGTTTTCGATGTTGTGCAAGTGACCTACGCTCTTGCTTCGGGCGCGGGCGTAAAGTGGGCGGGATCTGGTGTGGGCTGGGGAGGGCGTGAAAGACCGGCCGTCGGATTCGCCGCTCTCTTCGTCGATATACTTGATGACGTCACTCCGAGTGCCACCGTTTCCTGCCTGTTTGTTCACGATGGGAGTAAAGTTAGTCTTGTTATAGCGCATTGCAGGGTTGAGTCAGTATTTAATCATCCCCTCTACCCTGTCTATATATGTGAAAGTAATTTTTGAAGGTAACTATATATATCGAGTTAGTATTCAAACAAAAATTATTTTATCTCTCTCTCTCTCTCTATCCTCTCTCTCTCTCTCTCTCTCTCTCTCTCTCTCTCTATTATATATATAATATATCATATATATATACTATTATAATATATACTATCTATATATATATCATATATATATATATATATATATATATATATATATTAATATATATATATACTATATATATATATATATTATATATATATTATTGTATATTTTATTATATATATATATGTATATATATATACATATATATATAATATATATATATATATCGTGATAATTACCTGTGTGTGCTGAGGACTTCTGTAGGTGCTCTGACCGCTACTGCTATTGCTACTGCTGCTACTACTGTTGCTATTATAGGACGTGCTGTTGTTGTAGTTGTTATTGTTATTATTGTTGTTATTTGTATTATTATTATTATTGTTATTGTTGTTGGAGGGAGAAGTGGAGGATTGGCTGCAAAAGTGATGGAGGAGATTGTCTGAGCTGAGGAGCCGCAGTTCTTCCGCCCTAGGAGTCCTGTTGGAAGGAATGGAAGTGGTGGTGGCGGCGCCCTTGAGTCCCGCGCGCGCCGTGATTCCTACGTCACATCCGTGTATCTCGAGCAGTGCCGCCGTCGTGGAGGAGTTGCGAGTGACCGTGGGCGTTGGTGCCACAATGTTCTTCGGGGACTGGAGCGTCCCGGCATCGCAGCAGAACGGACTCACGGAGTGTTTGGGACTGGAGGGCGCGGAGCCTCTCATGATGGAGAAGACGGGGGAGTCTGGGGCGTGGCCGTGATTGTTGCTGGCGAGGGTGTGGTGGTGATGCTCCCCTCGCAGCTCTGCCCTGAGGCCTTCCCTCAGCTGGACCATCTCTGGTGTGGCGAGGTCCACGTAGGGATGCTCCTCCAGCTCCTGCATCAGAGACGGAGCGCCATCGCTCCCATCCGCGTTGCCCGTCTCGGTGCTCCCTTCCACCTCGATTCTGTTCTCGAGATGGTTCGTGTCCCCCGTAGTGGGAGGTCTGGCAGGTGTGGTCGTGTCCCAAGGTGTTGTGTGAAGCCCCTGACGAGAATAAGAGGATGGCGTCCTTCTAGGGGTCATAGGAGCGATGGGAGGAACATCAGATGGGAGGTCGGGGGGTCTCCTGGAGGCGAGTCTTTCACCTGAGAGGAAAAATAATGAACGAATAGAACTTGCACCATTGAAAGATTCACGTCAGCAGTAAAAGCAACACTCAACTCCAAAACTTCAAGGATTCCTAGGCACATTTAAACAATTTATACTAAAATTTCAAGGTTTACAAAGTAAATTTAAACAATTCATACTGAAACTTTAAGGTTTACAAAGTAAATTTAAACAATTCATACTGAAACTTTAAGGTTTTACAAAGTAAATTTAAACAATTCATACTGAAACTTTAAGGTTTACAAAGTAAATTTAAACAATTCATACTGAAACTTTAAGGTTTACAAGGCAAATTTTAAAAAATTCATACTAAAACTTCAATGTTTCCAAGGCAAATTTAAACAATAATTAAACAATTCTTACTAAAGCTTCAAGGTCACCAAGGCAACTTTAAACAATTCATACTAAAACTTCAAGGTTTACAGGCAAAATTAAACAATTCATACTAAAACATCAAGGATTCCAAGGTAAATTTTAAACATTCTAACTAAAACTTCAAGGTTTCCAAGGCAAATTTAAACAATTCTTACTAAAACTTGAAGGTCTCCAAGCTAAATTTAAACAATTCATACTAAAATTTCAAGGTTTACAAAGCGAATTTAAACAAATCTTACTAAGACTTTAAGGTTTCCAAGCCAACTTTAAACAATTCATATTATTAAAGGTTTACAAGGCAAATTTAATTTTCTTTTTACTAAAACTGCAAGGTTTCCAAGATAAATTTAAACAATTCATACTAAAACTTCAAGGTTTACAAGGCAAATTTAAATCATCATACCAAAACTTCAAGGTTTCTAAGGCAAATTTAAACAATTTATACTAAAACTTTAAGGTATCCAAGGCAAATTTAAACAATTCATACTAAATCTTTAAGGTTTCCAAGACAAATTTAAACAATTCATACTAAAATTTCAAGGTTTACAAAGCAAATTTCAACAATTCATACTAAGAAAATCAAGTTTTACAAGGTAAATTTAAACAATTCGTACTAAAACTCCAAAGTTTCCAAGGCAAATTTAAACAATTCATATTTACAATCCATAGACTCACCTAATTCTTCCTCGTCTTCGGAGAAGACATTAGGATTAAAACTCGGGTCAGGTCGGGGTGGAATATCCTCCCTGAGTTCTGTGATGACAAGAGTCATCTGGCGAGGCTGAAGGTGTAGGAGGGAGGTCTTGTAAGTGACCTGACCCAGATTGGCCGGAAGGGATGAAGCAACCCCGTGAAGTTTGAATTTGGTCCCCCAAATGTTGGAGGTCACCTCCACTAGGCGGTGTTGCTGTGAAATAAATGGGAGAAACTCATTGATATTTTCGTAGATGATAATATATACATAAGCACAAACACACCACCCCACATACAATATCTCTCTCTCTCTCTCTGTCTTTGTCTCTTTCTCTCTCTCTTATTACAAAGGTTATTTGTCCTCGATATCTTTTAGTAAAGCTAAGATCACACATTCACGTATCAACGAACGCAAGCCCACGCATGAGTGGAAATTGGTAGTTGGCAACAGCTTATGTCAGTATACCGTAAATGTTCCGTAAAACCTACGTAAGATCGTATACGTGCGGCGAACGGGGGGTACGGGGGTGGCTGTGCACCACCCTAGAGTGAGCGCCGCAGCCACTTCTGTTTTGAAATGTTCAAATCAAGTCGTGGGTGGTTACGCCGAACGTCACTTGACGTAGTTCTAGGCGTTCCACGCCGTACCTTGGCAGCTACCGTGTCGGCGCTGGGAACATCCGCATGCAACCGCGCGGCTCCCCTGTTCCCGCCTCGCATTTCGTGGGTACCCGTGTGGTGGAGAAGACTACGCGGTCACTGCCCCGCTCTTTGACAACCCTGTACGACCTGGCGACGTTCTGTCCTGGGATAAAAGGGCAGTGCGGCGCTCAAAGAGGTTTGTAACTCGCCTGTTAACCTTTCATTTCACTTTTCACGCAATCCATTTCGTTTTCATATCCAAATGATCAAACAAAGGTCCATACTCATATCCTAAAAATCACCTTTCACTTGCAAAATTTATTCAGTTAAGTACACAAATGTTAAAGTAGCAAACAAGCGTCAAAATCTAGACATATGAAATGAAAACACAAGCAAACAAACGTCAAAATCTAGACATATGAAATGAAAACACAAGCAAACAAACGTCAAAATCTAGACATGAAATGAAAACACAAGCAAACAAACATCAAAATCTAGACATATGAAATGAAAACACAATATCAATACCAAGTAATGAATTATCAAAAATACACAGAACTAAATGCAATATTATATATGTGCGTGTGTGTGTGTATATATATATATATATGATATATATATATATATATATACTATATATACATACATACATCATACATACATACATACATACATATATATATATATATATATATATATATGAATATATATATATACATTATACATACACGCACACACACACACACACAACACACACACACACACACACACACACATATATATATATATATATATATATATATATATATATATATATATATATAAACTACATATTTGAGAGAAGAAGAAAATACAATGTTGTTTGGCATTTGGTTCTCTTCTTGTGCCAATGTCCAAGTATTGGGATCAGGAAATTTTTAATAAAGAAATTGCTTTTATTCAATTAAGTAAAATATGTTAAAGTAGTAAACAAAAATTAAAATGTAGACATATGAAATGAAAACAGAATCCCAATAAAAAGTACTGAATTATCAGAATATACAAAGAGGTAAAATGCAAAATATATAAAAACAAACCAAAAAAAGTACTTAAATGCTGCACGAAGATGACAAAGGAAAATGCAATGCCCTTTGTGCAGACCGGCCCTTTTGTACCTTATGGTCCCACACCGTTGTGAGTGGGGACAACGTGAGGTTGACATAAGTCTGTAACGAACACTGTTTGTGTGGCCGGTTCCGGTAAGCGTCAACGCCATGCTTTCGTAGTGCATACCAGAGTCAAAGTATATAGGGTCTGCTCACGAGGCGGTACTAAAACCTATCCCCGCCCCTTGTGAAACGTCATCAGTTACAAAAGGACCATATCTTTATGAAACTATATTTACGATAACATTTTCGTATAACTATTTTTGCGATGGCGTTTTTTTTATATAAATTTTCCTCTTATTGCATGTTGCCGTATACTACGTTAAAGTGCAAAGAATGCTCTTTCAAATGATATATGGCACATTACAATTACGATTACTTTCAAACCCACAAGCGCGCACAGAGAAAAATTATCTACGCACACAAAAATGTGCAATTACTTCATCCGTCAACCTACATACATTCGCGTTTCGTAGCGTATCTGACTAAGGAATGATGATAGAAAGAAACTGAAAAATGGATTAGAAAGCTGATAAAATGTACTAAATAATGCATCAATAAAATTGATAGGTGTTCTCAGACATTTTCGAGGAATTCTAGGTCAAAGACGGACCAATCTTTTTAAATTTTATGTAATTTACCAAATTTTTCTTACATAATTTTTCATCTTATTACATTTTTCCATACACCATGTAAAAGTACAAAGAATGCCCTTTCAATTGGTATATGACACATTACAATTACAATTATTTACAAACCCATAATCGCGCACAGAAAAAATTATTTACGCACGCAAAATTATAAAAAGTTAAGGGTTCCTGGGAGATCTGAAATCTAGCCCCGCCCCTTGTGAAACGTTATCAGATACATCCAGCCAGACTGACGAATACCTTTTTGTACTTTTTCCGAAAATATTTTAATCGTTTGAGGCATGCATAATTAATACCTTTATGTATACAGTTTGTGTTATATGTAAACTTATGTGTTCGGAAGTATATTTATGTGATACGAAGTGCTAATGAGAAATTTACTGGAAATGTGTTCTCTGTATATAATTGTCTTCATCACTTATTCCTTTGATACCATATATCGTATATGATGTAATTCTTATACTTTTTATATTGTTTTGTTTTTTGTGGTCAAGTCGTGCAAATGCAACTGCCATTTTTTACACTGCTTGTATCCACATTTTCTTTGTATTTATTGCCAAACAATAAGTGTTCTTAATAAGATTTGGAAAATATAATTAATCTGTCATTCTAACCTTTAGCATAAAAAAAGTTGCTTCTCAAAGTGAGGTATGAACACAGTGACAGAACTAAATACATTTCTTAAGAATTATTTAAAATCTTGATAATATTACTGCCTGAAAGAGAGAGAGAGAGGAGAGAGAGAGAGTCGTCATGTTATAAAAAATGGACTTGAAGAGAATACAGCAAACCAGTATATAAAAATATGAAGGAAGCTGGAGTAGCTGTGTTCAAACTGGTATATTTTATGTGCAATAAAACAAGGCTTGGTGACTTGATGAGAGAATGGGTATTAAAAAAAATCAAACATGTTACTTCTCTACAGATTTTATCAAGATTTTATGAAAAACACCATGCGATATGGATTAAATGTATAAAAACTAAGGGTTCTTTAATTAATGCAATGGAGAAACACAGGAAGTGTTACTCTTGTGACGTCACAGTACTAGCTCCGCCCCACTGCCGAGTTGAGCATACCCTATATACTCTGAATGAGTATTAAAAAACATCAAGCATGTGACCTCTTTACAGGTTTTATAAAAATTTTATCAAAAATATCATGCGATATGGATTAAATGTATAAAAACTAAAGTTTCTTTAAGTAATTCAATGGAGACGCACAGGAAGTGTTACTCTTGTGACGTCACAGTATTAGCTCCGCCCCCACTGCTGAGTTGAGCAGACCCTATACACTTGACTCTGGTGCATACATTTGCTGTGCACTTGAAGGCGCTCACTTTTCGCCCATTGGCCCGTGTCACGTTACTATAGTAGATTCACATCAACCGTGCATTTGACGTCTAGGCCAGTCTCTTACGATGCTCCTGATTGGCTGTTGATAAGCTAATCACATGGCTGGAAACTCTTAGTCTCGAGAGAGAGAGTTCACATAGGCAGTATGTATGTTCCACCTCCCTCAGGAAAGGTGGAACATAGTACATCCTGCCTATGTGAACTCTCGAGAGAGACTAAGAGTTTCCAGCCCGTGATTGGCTTATCAACTTCCAATCAGGAGCATCGTAAGGGACTGGCCCAGGCATCGGATGCACGGTTGATGTGAATCCTACTATAGCTGTTCAAGGCTATTTCACCGCGCAGATGCCCACGTTTCGCATACGTGCGCATGCGCCATCATGATACGTGAATGTGTGACCCCAGCATAATAGGAGATGGTTCATTGCCACCTTCGGGAAATACTTGGTTTTTATGGTTCTCTCTCTCACCCAGTTTCTAGTTTTAAGAAAAAGTTTGAGATAGATCTCTAATGATTTGATTATAATATATACATTTAATGTCTTGCGTTCGTGTACTTTTGTTGTGTTAAGGAGATTTTATCTTGTACTTGATTATAAAATTTCATGAGCCAGCAAGATACGTCATCATTCTACTTGATTATAAAATTTCATGAGCCAGCAAGATACGTCATCATTCTACTTGATTATAAAATTTCATGAGCCTGCAAGATACGTCATTATTGGGATTGGCTGTAAAATTCTGTGCTGACATATGTGTTGCTGGATGAATAAGTGGTCTGAAGCGAACATTTACCTGAACCCTTCCTAACATCCTCACGTAATATACTCCTCATTTAGTCACGTCGACATGAAAGGGCTTTTCCAACACCAACACCTCTCCCTCGCTAATCCTGCAATAGATCTCCTTAATTGCCTGACCCCGAAAGTCTTTTTTAATAAATCGTCTCCGTTTTCAGCCATCCCCCCATTGGAGTGCGTCGTCACACATTACTGTCGACCCCCACTCTCTCTCTCTCTCTCTCTCTCTCTCTCTCTCTCTCTCTCTCTCTCTCTCTCTCTCTCTCTCTCTCTCTCTCTCTCTCTCTCTCTCATACAGAAATACTTTGAAACTTGTAAATGTTGATAAATACTGCCCTTCTGCCCCTCTTCAGATTCATGATCCATGATACTTTTATACTCTATCTGTCTTACTATAATTCAGTCATTTCCAGGCCCCCCTCCCCCTCTCTCTCTCTCTCTCTCTGTCTGTATGTGTGTGTGTGTTTGTGTGTGGGTGTGTAACAGAAAAATTTATTACCTGGGGGTATTTATCCTTTTCTTACCGTACAGTGAATTCGAGGGTTTCATATACAATTTTATTTCCCCTTTTCTTTCTTGTCTCCTCGCAGGTTTGTTATGCTGTTACCTCGCAATTTAGTTTATTAATCTTATAACATGTTGTTCAGTCGATGCCTTGTCGGGACACCGTAATCTTGCCATCATGATTTTTATTTAATCGTAAGTGTGTTTTCTTTTCATTCACTAATATCAACGGGAGGTAATCGTAGCGTGCGATCTCTTGCCTCCTAGCTTTTGTATTTTTATGCATACTTTTTTCGTTTATTTACTAATTAGTTAAAGTTATTGTCTTTGTAATATTACCTTTTTAATCTCAGCACGTTTATATACCGTAAGGAAATGATCAATGCTTTTTGTGTGCTTTGGTTCTGAAAACAATAATTTTTATTCTCTCTCTCTCTCTCTCTCTCTCTCTCTCTCTCTCTCTCTCTCTCTCTCTCTCTCTCGTTACCTACCTCTGGTAAGGTGTCCAAATACACTAACTCGTCTGTCTCACTCTCCAATCGCTCCCGTATTCTGCAAAGAGAAGAATGAATTAGTATACAGTTGCATAGTGAATTAAGGAGCGCCTCAGTGGCGTGGTTGGTATGATATTGACCTGCCACCTCGGTGGCCTCTAGTTCGATTCTCAGGCATTCCATTGAGGGGTCAGCGATGTGTATTTTTGGTGATACAAGTTCACTCCCGACGTGGTTCGGAAAATCACGTAAAGCCGTTGGTCCTGTCGCTGAATAACCTCTGGTTCCATGCAACGTAAAAACACCGTACAAACAAACGAACAAACAATAGTGAATTGAGTATCCAAGTAAGCAAAAATACTAATATTTACTTTAGAAGTCAAAACATGTTTTTAGCAAGCTTGAGTCATTTGTTAATTTCCGACCATAACATCCTTCATTTGGTGCCAACGGCCATACCACGTTGAAAGCACCGTTTCTCGTCCATTGTCCTTCATTTGGTGTTCGTCATAATTCACTCCATAATTCAGTAACACTTGATTCTGATATACATTTCATCATTTTAAGAGGATCTCCTTTTCTCGCCAAGAAACATTACTTTTTTTGTTCTTGCACGTGTCTTCTTGTCCTAAAGGATAACTTACGGAAAGCGATTTATTTTCTTTCGTACACACAAACACACACACACACACAGGTAAATTTTTTTTTACCAAATCTGAGAGAAGGACAAACAGCAAAGGTGATTAAAAATGACCTGATAGCAGCCCCACTACCTTCCGCAATTCACTCCACAAGACACTGTCACCATGAACTTTCGTGCATATCGGTCATGGATGATTTTAAGTAGCTTTTTATATTTAACAAGCTTTCCATAGTGACGCAAGATCTAAAATAATTTTGGTCTGTGGCTGAATGTTTAAATCCCTTGTACTGCTGCACGGTATGTTTCAACACAACTCTTAACTTTTCTACAACCAGCATGTTCTTCTGTAAGATTGTTTTCAGTTTCTTTCTTCAGCCTGTTAAAAATAGCATGCCTTCTTTGTTTCCTTAGCTATGATTTAAAGATTTCAATCATAAGGCTTTTGCTTTGTGTCCTCATTTTATTTGTTGTAAAACAGTCTATGTATTATACGAGGTGTCATTGCATTTTCAGCTAAAAGCATCTCTGCAGTGATTCCATCATAACTTCGTAATATACGAGTATATATATATATATATGGGGAGAGGTGAAGCCACTAGGTATATATATCTATATATATATATAGTATATATATATATATATATATATATATATATATATATCTATATATATATATAGATATATATATATATATATATATATATATATATATATATATATATATATATATATATATATGTATGTATATTTTGATACACACCATATATATTATACATATATATTCATAGTACATACTTAAATACAAACGTACCTGGTTGCACTTGCTTGGTCGTCTCCCCTTTATGCATTTTTTATCTCATGCAAATATGCAGACCTGATTATCCTTTTTTGACGCTGATTTATAATAAAACGATGGCTCTGGGCGCCATTAAAGTTAATAGTGCCAATCTGTTCGGCAAATTAAATGCAAATTAAGCTCATGATATATTCAAGTGAAGTTCAGAAAAGATATTTGCATATTATGGGTGGTGGTTTATAATAAAATTGCGTCACCAATGATTATAAATTATAGGGCTGATATTATATTGCTGTGATGTATATGAAAGTGATCACAGGCGTTGTTAGGATCCAGTGGTGGATAGGGAGTGTTTCCTCGTGGGAAAAGGGGTAATTATTCTTCGTCATCCATACACCGGCTTCTTATCCTTATTAGTGGAGTAAACTATTGTTTCCTGTAATGTTTTATGAAGATTTCTACGGGATTTGCTTTTGGTTTTCTGGAAAAAAAAGAGCCCTGTTCGCGCTTTTACAGTCCGCCCTCTGATCTTACAAACTACTGAAGCTAGAGGGCTGCAAATTGGTATGCTGAGCATCCACCACCCACTCATCAAATATACCAAATTGCAGCCATCTAGCCTTGAAGTTTTTCTTTTAAGTTAATGTTAAATTTAGCCATGGTCGTGCGTCTGAAACTGCCATAGGTGCCAACAACACAGGCCACCACCGGCCCTTGGCTGAAAGTTTAATGTGTCCCATTGAATTCTGAAAGTTATATTGTATTCCTATTATAACTTATTGCTTTTATACAGTGTATTGTACCATGAAGTCATCAATGAAGACTTTTCAAATGTGGTTATTTAACACCCAGTTTTTGAAATTTGGTTGAGAACGTTTTCCATATATAGTTTGATGATTTGCAACGTTTAATTGAATTTGCATTTTCTGTCCGCTGTGTTGCTTCGTTCTTCCCTTCAGATGTCTGCTTAATATTGGCGTATAGAGAAACGAATAAAAGTTCTTCGTATATCGTAAAATAATGCAGTTTTTATATACAGGTTTCAATGAGAGAGGTAAGTTTCCCAAGACCAGCAAGCATTCTTTATACTAAATAATATGGCCACGTGACGCTTCTTGGAAGTAGAGGCTCCACAAATTGAGAACTCTAGAGAAATGACCACATCAGTTTACATAAACAGGAAAGAGCAGCTTGAAACTTGGTGCGAACAGTATTTAATAGCCCGGTAAGAAGGGCACCTTGATAGGAAAGAAGGGATATTAGAGAGCATGGGTATGAGGAACGACTAGAGAAAGATACTTAAAAATTAAGTTCTAACATTAAAAAAAAAAAAAAATGAAATTCACTTTTGGAAAGTGATCCTTATGTTAAAGTTGGGCAATTGTTCTACCGACTAGGAGCTATCTGGGAAAACCCGAGTTTAACGTCCCTTGGCTGAGGTTGAAGAGTGTATGGCTGACAGAACCGGATTCCAAGGAGTGTTGATTCATTACCTTCAGGAATGTTCACAGTCGGGAACGGTTGTTATATGTACAGAGAAAAAACACGTGGAAAGTATTAAGCAAGGCGCAGTCAGTTGAGATATGCTCTAATCTCTTGGTTGTCACCAATAAACAGTGCCTCAGTGGCGTGGTCAGTATGGTGTTGACGTGCCACCTCGGTGGCTGCGAATTCGATTCTCGGTCATTCCATTGAGGAGTGAAAGATTTGTATTTCTGGTGATGGGAGTTCACTCTCGACATGGTTCGGAAGTCACCTAAAGGCGTTGGTCCCGTTGCTGAATAACCACTGGTTGTATGGTGTTTTTACGTTGCTTGGAACCAAACAAGTCACAATAAACGAAAAAAAAATCTCTTTGTTGTCTCGGAAGAAGTTTTGTGAAGTGGACAACAGAGAGAATGAGTGATGGAATTGAAATGAGAAAGTATGACCCTGTGAATCTGCAGAATCTGAGATGTAGAGAGCTGAAAAATGATAAAGGGGAAAGATTATTCTGGATATCTGAAATTTTGGTAGCTGGTAAACCTTGAATTCTTAGCGAATGTAGATGTTTATACTGAATAGAGGTTTGAGTTGTCCAGATTTTAAAAATTTGTTAATGTGTGGCCGTGAATGATGTGGGGGAAAAGAAAAATGAACACCGAAACAACATTTTCAAGTTCTTATAAGACAAGAACCGCCTCAGCGGCGTGGTTGGTATGGTATTAGCGTCCCACCTCGGTGGTCGCGGGTTCGATTCTCGGCCATTCCATTGAGGAGTGAGAGATGTGTATTTCTGGTGATAGAAGTTCACTCTCGAGGTGGTTCACGTAAAGCCGTTGGTCCCGTTGCTGAATAACCACTGGTTCCATGCAACGTAAAGCACCATACAAACAAACAAACAATATAAGACAAGACACGTGGACTTGCAGAATGTAAATTATGCCCATGGAAAATTTAAAATAGATTCTCTATTTTTTTTGAAGTAGGACATATCTTTTAAATATTCATTTCATTTAAGAAATATTGAAGAGGACTAGGGCTCAAAACGGGAGCAAAATATTGGTGTCTAGAATTTTATAATAGCTTTGCATGAAACATGTTGGTAAATGAGAGCCAGATAACGTTTTAAGCCATGTGAAAAACAGATTTAAGAGAGGTACCAGTAGTCTTGGGGTGTCTGCTACTCACTGCTTAGATATCAAGCCTTTGGGCATGAACAGTCATGTTTTATGAAAAAAATATGGAAGCAAGATGTAAGGGCAAGAACTTTTAAGGCGTTCAGTGTTGTAAGTTACATAGTAATGATAACTGGTGCACAGTTTCGTCAACCTTTGTATACACCTAAGAATCATTCATCTTGAGGAATCCTTTTCCATAGTTTTGGGTGGTACTACTATGAGATTCACAGCCGGTGTTTTTCTGGAATAAACTTTTATCAACGTACCGGACAAAGACGACACTGTGTCACAGGGTATCTTACCTAATTTTTGACTTTATTCTGTGTTACGTAAGTTGCATAATTCTGGTAATTACAAGAGTAACCCCGACTTCTTGTAGGCATCGCCAGCAAACTCACATCTTTCGAAGATATAATGACGTAACTTATGACGTCATTAATTTGCCTCCTCGATGGATAAATAATTGGCTCTTCGTGAAAAAGTCTCAACCTCTGGCAACAATGAAGAACAACAAATACTCGTTGTTTACACTTTGCAGTGGTAGTAGTAGCAGTATTATATAGGATTTATGCCATGAGGTCGAGTGCTATTATTCATTTACCTGTTTAAGCTTACGAAGGGTTTGCCATGAGCCTCCTCACTTCTAAACAATTGTGCGAGTCGAAACACAAAATCTGTCCTGCAACCACGGGGACAGTGACTTATCATAGCCGCCATTCTTGAGCTTGACAAGGGACGAATATTCATTCAGAATTTTAGAGACTGCCGTTTGTCGTCATCACCTTGTGGGAGGAATCGGGACGTCGTATGTTTACGTCACGTTTAACGTTGAACCCTACATTAAGGAGTTCCGCCACTGGCTTTGGCTGCTTTATTTTACTCTTTTGAATATACTTTTTTCTAATATAAGTAATAAAATAAAGAATGCTGCCGAAAATTAGGTAGGGATGTAAAGTATACTTTGGCTAAGTAATATCGTTGTCAAATGCACAGAAAAAAAGTTATTTCGGAAAACCACTGGGACAAAGGCTCTGAATCTCATAGGCACTTCCTTTTTGAAGCGGTAGTATTAGTTCGCTGCTTGCGATATTTGGTCATTGTTCTTCTTAGTAAGGTGGTGATTGCCGGACTTTTGTTTATATATTAAACTTTCTTGAATAGGTACTTTGAATGATTTTTCTTGGTGGGTTACACATGCGTGGGGTATATTGAAAATTAAGTCAATTGATATCCCATTGATAATGTTGCCATAATTCCCTTTTAACCATTTATATATATTATTGTTATTAGTATACATATCCATAATATCGTATACCGTATGTTTACGTATGAGATTCAATGTTTAGGTTGTTGGTGCAAGTGCTATGAGTATCAACAAGACTAGCTATAAATATTTTCATATTCTACACATAGTCCCCTAACTCATTGAGCCTACAATCTCTCTCTGTACCTCCTTTTGAGCTTTCGTCTTCTCTGAAGCCTTGGCGATGCGCACATGTCCTCATATTCGGTGTCAGACGTATCGCTGAGGGCTGGGTGCCCATTCGGGAGCTGCGTGGCCCCGCCCACTCCAATGCCGCCAACGCCGTTGACTCCAGCCACGCCGTCCTTATTTAACGATTCCTCTGTAGGATTAAAGTAAGAGACAGAGGCACGTTTGATATAGCATATCACACTTGAACAGGAATGGGATGGGGTCAGTTCAACATTTTTATCGGTATAGAAATGGGA
>NC_087210.1:29467162-29482162 GCF_015104395.2 Macrobrachium nipponense
TTATGAAAATGTTGATCATAAATCAGTGGGGCATAGGTATCCAACGATAAAATTGCGTGATTTCAAGAAGATAACGGTAAAAAAAAAACGTAGGTTGATAACAGTTGTTTTAATAATATTGGTAGATACAAAATTTCCCGATGGAAGCTATTCAGACATTACAGTAAAAAAAAAAATTACAGTAAAGATAATGTAAAAAACAAAAATTTCTCCAGAGAACCTTCAAATAAAATTTCCTTGAACATGGGTATTAAAATGATCATCATGTCAAGCGATTTGTCTAAATAGGGCAGTTTTTCATTTTCACATCATAAATTATTTATATAATGATTATACTGGCAGATATTAGAATCACATCAGGTCGAACTCTGCTTCTTAGCAACAGGAATGCGTCATCAATGGGCCAACTTTAGGAGAGTGATTGGGAAGCCAATGGACACTTCAAGCGCCTCAGTGGCGTGGTTGCTTTGGTGTTTGCTTCTCACCTCGGTGGTCGCGGGTTCGATTCTCGGCCATTCCATTGAGGAGTGAGAGATGTGTATTTCTGGTGATAGAAGTTCACTCTCGACGTGGTTCGGAAGTCACGTAAAGCCATTGGTCCCGTTGCTGAATAACCACTGGTTCCGTGCAACGTAAAAGCACCATACAAACAAAAACAAACAAAACAATGGACACTTCAGCAGGCGCTCCTTCACTAAGTATTCGCTAGATTGGATATCCCAGCCCATAGCATTTGATTGAACGGTTTACCCGCCAGGCGCAATAGGTTTTTAACGCGTGTGATGTTTGAATAATTAAAGATTATTTGTGGGTTAATGGAAATTGCCTTCTTATATAATTTCAAAAATCTTTTCTAATTCCCTTCTATTTTTTTTTACATTTCTCATTTATGTCTGTTCCCTTCCTCCTGACCACCACCTAGTATATCTTCATGTTTTCTTACATACGGTCTTTCCTGGGGCTTTGCAATGCCTTTGTCTAATCCTTCCCCGCTTTCCATCCACATCTCTTTTATGTAATCTGACTTTCTTCGCATCCGACTCATTTCTCTTAATCACTCATGCATCTTCTTGAGTTTTACCATTTCAACCTAGTATTCCATCTACCCACAATGACGTATCTTTTCTCTACCCTGTCTTTTGTGCATATATCAACTACGACAACCACACTTTCATACACTCCAAACTTAACAAGAGATATATATCCAGTCTCTCTTTCATTAGCATTGTGTTTCGAAGTAACATATTTGTACACTTTCACCTGTTTCAAAATTCTTCCGAATAGAACAAGTGCTACGTCATCTAAAGCTCTGCTTGTGCAGGCACAATCACCATATGTCAATGAGCTTCCCATTCCTGCGTGCGCTGCCCGTTCACCTTTGTCTCACTACTGGCCAAACATCCAGTTTTCATTTTTAAACAATCAGCTGTCATGCATTTCTTCTCTTCTGTACCACATCCATGTACATATAGAATTAGAAGCGCCTGTGGCGAGATCGGTATGGTCTTGGCCTGCCACCTCGGTGGCCGCGAGTTCGATTCGCGAGCATTCCACTGATGGGTTAGAGATGTGTATTTCTAGTGATAGAAGTTCACTTTCGACGTGGTTCGGAAGTCACGTAAAGCCGTTGGTCCCGTTGCTGAATAACCACTGGTTCCATGCAACGTAAAAACACCATACAAACAAAGCAAACAAACATTTAGAATTAGAACCCCAGCTCATTGAGGATTTCTATAACAAGTAGGGTTGCGAGAATGTTATTATTTTGCGGGAAATCCACTGAAGGAAACGTGTTGGCATTGTCTTCATGTTATGAGGTTCATCTGCCACAAATTCCAGGTATTTCCTTCCAGTAAGTAAGTAGTCATAACCCTTCACTAAGTCACCCGCTGCTATGACGTACATTTTATTAGCTGTGCCGGTAGTATTCCACATGAAAAACATTTGACGTGTTGTATGCCATTGCATCTTGGCTTTGATTTTGTTTATATTCATTTTTATTCTGCATAGATTCATTCTTTGATTGTGTTCTTTATTTATTGAATTATTTATGTACAGACTTAAATTCCACAAGGTAAATATAAGTTTTCAGTGTGCAATGTCGTTTGGTAGAAATTGAGTGGGACGTCTTCGTATGATTGTTGTATATTTGTATTCCCTGATAATAATAAGGCGGCTTATTGTGTGTTTGTGTGTTGAGGGGCCCTTAGATCACTGCAGACTATTCGGGTGATTTATCGGTAAAGATCACGGTGACCTTTCAGGAGGACCTCCACCTTCAGCACCTTACCTCTCATCTCCCTCCTGCCCTGTCTCAGCACATCTCGTACCTTAAAACCTTTGCGTTAATGTGTGACTCAGTGGCAACATCAATTTTCGACTATTCTTTCAACTGTCATTGTAAAGGGGAGAGTGTTTCAATGTCTTTGCCTGCTTGTGAGACGACAAATCAGGCCTCTGCAGCAAACTCAAATAAATCAAGGAAAAAAATGTCCACATTCCAGTAGTTTATTGGAATGAAGTTTATCATTTTGTGGAATGAGAGACGTTGCTTGTCTTTTATATACTACTTTTTCAGAAGTTCAAAGCTCATTTGATTTCTAATAGAGATTTTCACCCATTCTGTACAGGACGAATATAGAATGTGTTAGGCTTGTCTTGTACACGTACTTTATACTATGGTTTTCCTGTGTTTTACTGTTTTCTTTACTATGGCTTCATTTTATGCAGTCACTTTTGATTTCCTTCGTCGTTTCCACCACCTTTATTGTATCGTAGTTTTAACTTTACTTATAAGTCATATTTCGTTTTCGTTATTGCATTGCAACCCTTCTTTCATCTCATCCTGTTTAAAACCTGTTTTTATCGTGTTATTGCTTTTCTTGCTTCCTTGTCCTTTGTACAAAGTTATCGCCAGAACTTTCTGATATTTGTTATGCGATGTGGAGGCTTCTAATGACCTCTGTTCAAATGGTAAATGTGGGTACATAATGAAGCGCTGTAACTTCAGTTCGTACCCCTGGAAGTTTAGCGGGAAATTAAAATCGTGAGAAGTTTTGTGTTTCCAAGATGTTGCTCTCTCTCTCTCTCTCTCTCTCTCTCTCTCTCTCTCTCTCTCTCTCTCTCTCTCTCAGTTTAAAAAAATAAAATAATTACTGCTCTAACCAAACTAGCGCATAAATAGATTGTGTTTATTACCAACAGAATCCTGTTTGTACGACGGATCCGCATGAATTTATAAAACTAAGGATTCTTAAGGAATGTATTTTGTGCAATATCATTTTATGTTAGAATTCATTTTTGATTCTTGATTCAATATCACACAAAATGTAGGTGAAATTCATTGATAACTATTTGAAAATTATATGTAATCAACAAACACGTGTAAAAGGTAATCTTCATTTAACGTCCTTGCTAAAAGTAGATAATCTGTGTGAGTTATTTGGGTATTGATTTTATGTTATGTTTATTATTGAAACGAGATTCCACTTCCCCGATTGCTTTGCTGTGAAAAAGTCGGAAAGTACATTTTGAGTTTACTGCGTATTTTCTGAAAGTGAAGCCTATCGCTGTAGAATTAGTTGAATTAATTTTTCATAAAAAAGCGAGATATTTACATGTGATTTTTATGCGTTTCTGAGAGTTTGCCCGCCTTCTCTCTCTCTCTCTCTCTCTCTCTCTCTCTCTCTCTTATTTCAGAGCGCTTGCTCTTTGTTGCTCTGACTGTATGGATAAAAAAAAAACGCAGCACAATTAGGAAACTGTTATGATTTTGGTAGTAGTCAAATTTTGAATTAGGACATACGATTTGTTAACTTCAGGAACATATGTGTGTTTACATATATATAAATATATATATATATATGTTATATATATATATATATATATATATATATATATATATATATATATATAGTGGTGGGTTTTAGGTGTTACAAATGTATATTATATATATATATATATATTGTGTGTGTGTGTGTGTGTGTGTGTGTGTGTTTATGTGCGTCTTATAACTCTCTCATTGTTAAAGAAATAAAATGCTACGTGTGTAATCACATATTTATATGTCTTTTTGTATAGAAAAGTTACTTAAGGGAAGTTTCTTTGTCATGGGAGGAAGGCTGGTATTTTACCTCTCTCAAGACCTAAAAGGTAGGGAAAAGAATCGAGGCAGTACATAAATATTTAACCTTTCCCTTCCGCTCTACTTGAGTATGAAATTTTATTATCACTTTCTGTTTGCATAAGAAGGTAATTCTCTCTCTCTCTCTCTCTCTCTCTCTCTCTCTCTCTCTCTCTCTCTCTCTCTCTCGCTTAATGCAACACTGTTTCCGTAAACTTTTCTTGAATGTATTCAGCACCGTTTGTGACTATATTTGTTGAGAACGGAGCTTCCTAGAATATAGATTAGGGATAAGTAGCTTTATCTTCTCGACTGAATAAAAATATCTCTTGGCATTAGCGACTAGACTCTGCCCTTTTCGCGTTTTGCTGTTTGTCTGATTATTCGCATCTGTTTTCTTGTTCTCCGTTGTCTTTTCAGTGGTCGTGTAATAATTTACCCCGAATTGGCCGAGGAGTTTTAGTTATTTATTTTCGCAATGTTATTTTACTTGGGGGTGAAGTAAGTTTTCCGTGAATGTGTTTCAAGTTTAGTCATTCGAAAAGGTAATTTCTATGCCGTGTATATATGTCTAAAAGTAGTAAGTTCTCAAATGAACATGGTATTAATGACAAATACACACACAATCTATAAATTATATATATATATATATATATATATATATATATATATATATATATAATATAATATAATATGATATAATATATAATGTGCACATACATACATACATACGTGGACGCATATTGAGGATGATAGCTTCCGGTTCTCACCAAAGTGTTGTGTTTACTATATATATATATATATATATATATATATATATATATATATATATATATATATATAAATATCACCGTGATTCATATATATCATTCGAGCTACAAATGTCCTTTAATATCTAATTCGCTCTACCGCGGAATTGATATATTTTCATATACGTACCGAAGTGGAATTTTTAGTTGATAATAATTTCCTCCCCTCATGGATATATATATATATATATATATAGATATATATTATATATATATATATATATATATCTATATCTATCTATCTATATATCTATTATCTATCTATACTATCTCTATCTATCTATCTATATCTATTATTATATATATATATATATATTATATATATATATATATATATATATATATATATATGGGTGCATATTGAGGATGATAGCCTTCCGGTTCTTGCCAATTATTTTTTTATGAAATTGTTAAGAGGAAAATGTACACTTTGCTTCTCTCCTGCCAGCTTTATTTCTTCCTCCTTTATGCGTATTTTTCCTCAACTATTTTCATAGTTGGGTTAATTTCCTCAACAATTACTCAAATGTTCGTTGCTGATTTTTTTTACAAATACCTCAAAGTGGATTGCTTTCATAAGTTTTATCAGCGCAACTCGGATTTTTTTAAATTATTGTTTTGACCTAAAGGGAAAAATGAATTTTACCAAAGCTCTGCATTTCTACGTAAAATTGTCACAATTTTCATTCAAGGATATTTCAGTGATAACAAAATACTAAAATTTTATAGGAAGTGCGAAACTGTTCTGTTATTGTAATTGTTATTTCCACCATATTCCCAGTGGTAAGTTACAATACTCGTGCGAACTATTGTTATTGCTCCTATTATTCTTATTAATATATTATGCGCATTCTTCATTTTTTCGGTGCCTAATAATTTCGGCTGGTTTGAAGAACCTTTTAGAAACTGTACGCAAGGAAAATTTAGGATACGGTTAGCCAAAGCACGGTGTTCATTCCTACGATTTTTTATTTTTCCCTACTTGAATGGTAATGAACAATCGTGTATTTATAAGAAGGAAATTATCATCAAATGTCGCTTGTCTTCTGTTTCCTGTCCTCTTCAACATCATAAAAGAAATCTCTTCACCTTTCGCATGCTGCTCAGAAAATTGCCGAAGACCATTGCCAGGTCTTCTTATCAAAATGATTGATGTCACTGTCATGGAGGACGAAGTTTAATGTTTAAAAAGCCAACAGCTTTAAGTAAAAGTGGATAAGTTCATATTGAAGCACCTCTCGGTAAAAGAGCCTGCCCCAGAGGATGTATAAAGTGGAGTAAACACTTTCGTACAAGGAACATCATTCGAAAGCTAAGTGAAAGTGCAAGACCTACAAGAAAACAAATGTTTCTCATAAATACTGGGAATCAAAAATGAATTGTGACCTGCGAGCCTCTGCGAAACTCTCCTCACCAATCTATACAAATTCGTCTCACTTTCTCCCCGAAGAAATATACGTGGATGTTTGAAATCCAGAGGTAACATATCTGACGTCTTCTTTGAAAGACAAAGCTTTAACTTAAGCCGAAGGATTTCTATATAGACGGAATAATGGCCACCTAAAATGTAGGGCTCTTCTGACTATTTGCCGGTTTCCCCACCTGCCCCCATCACCATAGCATTAATCGGTGGCTCCGCTATTATTCTTTCAAATATTGCCTAACCGCATCAGCTTAAAAGGCCATGTGCAGGTCAACCGCCACAACATAGAAAATATTATTTATAATCATAAGCCATCCCCTGATGAAAACGGCCATGTGCAGAAAGGCCTTGTCGCCTCGACCACTTTTTTTTATATTTTCATGCCTCCTCTTGTACATCCTCTACCGGCCACTCAGTAGTAAATCCCATTACTTTCCTTAATCAACTGTATTCTTATCCCCATGATAGTATTTCAGGCATTAGTTATTATTCTTACCCCCATGATAGTATTTCAGGCATTTGTTAGTTGGAAAGTTTGTTGAAATACGAGTAAACAAGTAACAATATTTCTAGGCTGAAAACTAGGAAAAGAGAGGAGAACAATGTTAATAAAGTTTTGTATTTTTTCAGGAACATTTCCGTCCCCTGTATTCCTTTTATTCCTTGTAACATCCCACCATACTTTTTGCGCGTTTTAAACTTCTCTCTTCGTTTTTTCTCTTTTTGTTCTTTTTGTTCTGTGTTTATCCTTCCATACTCAAAGTTAATGTGGATTCTTTGTTTGCGTTGTTTACCTGGTTTTGTAGGTGCCAGAATATGCACAGCTTCCACCCCAGCGTTGTTTCTCTTTTAAAGAAGGTAGAATGGTTGTCGGTATCCCGCGGTGTCGTAGAGGGTCTTCAGGTTTAGCGTTTATTTCCTCCATTCTAAGGATTTATGTGAAGGAATTTATTATTACAGTGGCTCTTCGAACTTCGTGCCTGATTCTATTTTTAGACATATTGTTTCTAATGTAGAAAGGGTTTCCTACAAAATAAGCATGCGCATATGTATTTTCCCTTCAAGTTCATGGGTTTATGTGTTTTGCAGTCTTATGAAAGGTATTTTTAAAAGATTACCTGGATATGCGGCCAGTCTGTCAATGTATAGTTCATGAAAATTATCTAAATATCTGTTTGTGAACGACTAAACATTGCTGAATGCCCTAAAGATTCTCTGGCTTACTATAGCGTAAATTGTATTTGTATAGAACGACATCGTAAGTACAAAATGGAACCATGAAAGAGGCCATAGTGATTAGTTGGCAGTGATGGTCTTTCGACGAGGAATAACGGTTTAGTTCGGTATATAGCTGGATTCCACGACTACCAAATATGGTCGAGGGAAGAAGATAGTTCACAGGGTCGTTTTGGAAAGCAGTAACATAAGAAACTCATATCTGGCGACGAGCCTTAAATCCGTAGATATAGAATGAGATGATTAGAATGATAAAATGATTAAAAAAAAAAGGTTTAGGGGAACTGAAAAGGTTTTGAAATCATCGTGAATTCAGTTAAAGAAGAGATAAAAATAGTCATTGAACCCATACTATTGCTGACGATTAAGTATGTCGTATCCATTGGAACGCTTCTAGGAGTAATGCTGATTCGAAGAGGCAATACAATACTAATACGGATGTAGAGACATGGTACGAAAGAACTTGTGTGATCATCAACGCCGTTTGGTTAAAAACTAGTTTATCCTTTGCCCGAAATTACTTAGGCGATAACTACGTCGACTCTCTCTCTCTCTCTCTCTCTCTCTCTCTCTCTCTCCGAGTTAAACGAAGTCTGTTAGGTATTATATTGAAAGAGACGACGTATAAGACTAGATTAGACTAATAACTTCCTTTAATAAAAACCTTAGATTAGACTAATAACTTCCTTTAATCAAAACCTTATTAGAGTTTGTCATGCTTTTACTTGAGCTCGTAATCAGACATTTGCAACATTAATAATATTAGACATATACACACGAAATATGCTTAAAATAGTCACGTGACGACTGCTGTTATGTTGATATGGAATGCATAGAATAATAATGCATTGCCGAACTAGAATTTTTTTTTTTAGGCTGGAGTGGATTTTGCCGCAAATGCAGTGTTAGGTTTCTGAACTTATCTGCTGCAAGGTCGAGATAGTTATACACAACTGAAATCGCGGGGAAGATGAATATTTAATTAGAGGTCGAGAGATGGAGGTAGAGAGGAGGGAGACTTGACAGCTCGACGTAGATATGATGTGGGTGGTTTAGATGCAAAGAGAGATACAATAATGGAACACAAAGTGTCGTCTAAGATAAGGAGCCGTCTCCCGAGAAGATCGACTTGAAGCATCTTATGTATTGGAAGAAGAAATGTCGGGGTTCAAGAACCTCTCTCTCTCTCTCTCTCTCTCTCTCTCTCTCTCTCTCTCTCTCTCTCTCTCTCTCTCAGAACACGCCTCCTCCAACTTGGTGTCCTAGCGATGCTCATTGCCTCAGCCAGCGAGGTTGGAAGGAGAATCGTATTCAGCCGTATTTATTTGTTTGTTCGTGTGATGGGTTTACTATATCCACTGGATATTTTTCCAGCTGGCTTATGGCGAAAGGGGGAATTAATTAGATTTTCACATCGATCTCATGCGGATCTTCGGTGTGTGTTTTTTCTCATTGACAGTACGAGATCTTGCCAGTTTTGATGTTTTTTCTAATATCCATAAAAAGCTACCAAGGTGCGTGTTTTTGTAACATACGCATAATAATTACCAAGATATTTTTAACAATTCATAACCGCTACCAAGATTGCTTCTATTAGCTTTCTAAAAAGCACACTATTATGCCGGATTTTTTTTTTGAGTACTCTCTCAGATCTTACAAACTACTGAGGCTAGAGGGCTGCAAATTGATATGTTTATCATCCACCCTCCAATCAAGTATACCAAGTTGCAGCCCTCTAGCCTCAGTAGTTTAGATTTTATTCAAGGTTAAAGTTTGTCATAATCGTGCGTCTGGCAACAATATAGGCCAGGCTACCCTCAGGCCGTGGTTAAAATTTCATGAGCCGAAAGATAGATTTATTTTTGGTGGTCTTGATTATACGCTGTACAGAAAACTCGATTTCTTCGGCGCAGTTTTACTGTGTATTTATTTTAGCATCTACATAACTACCAAGATTACTTTTTTATGGCATTTAGAAATTTTTTTAATATCTAGGTTTTTCATAGCGTCTATAAAACGAGTAATGAGATGATTTATTTCTGGAATCCGAAAAAAATACTACCAAGATCACTCTATTCCCAGTATTTACAGAATAATTAGTTTTTATTTTGTTCCCAGTATTTACAGAATAATTAGTTTTTATTTTCAGTATTTTTTAATCGGGTGCAAAGATCACTGGGTAATTAATTACCTACAAAACAAACAATCAAGATAATGTCAAGAGAAGCTACCTTACAGAAGCGAAATAATGTCAAGAGAAGCTACCTTACAGAAGCGAAATATTTCTCAGCAGTATTAAGGGAGGTCACTGAAGCAATAGGTATAATTTTACGTGGGATGTCGTAATATGTGTAGATTTTCTTCCATTTGCACAGCTTACTAAATTACAAATAATTATATGGATATTTAGAAATCTTTGTTTGCAAGTGCGAGGTATTATGCGACATCGACGAAACTTGAACACATATGACGGTGCACAAAGAACAACTTTGTTGCTTGTTTTTATAAAACTTCGCTCGGTATCTAACATGACGAGAGTATTCGTCCGATTTCGTTCCCATTTATATAGTTTTGTCGAGTTTCTCGGTTCTGGATACGAAAATATTCTTAGTTTTTAGGTCAATGAATTGTGAAATTATAATCCAAATCAATTATTATTCTGATTTTTAGTTTATTTCAGGATTTCATAAACACTTGCAGATGGTGTTGTCACCCAAAGGAATTCATGAGTATACAGATAAGTTGCGCTACCATAATTCAATAATAATCTTTAGCAATGAGACCAGAGGCTAAGCCCCTTCACAAGAGCAGTAATTCTCTTATAATTGGGATGATGAAAAGAATTTCTGACATAAACAGAACTTATTTATCATCTGACGTTTGTGATCTCCTTCTTATACGTCTAAAGTAACCTGAGCCCCTGCATTGTTGATAGGTTGCGTCTAAATGACGTTTTCATCAAGTGGAATAAAAATATAGAAAGACGAAAAGGCAGAGAAGTAGGTAGAAATTATTGTCGATAATACTACTTCACCAAGTTGAAGTATCTGCGTTCACACGTTCGAATTCTCGAGATAGACGAAAAAGAGGCTTGTGGAAAAAAATTTGGAGCACGAGTTCTCGACCAGAGCATGAATAGAAAAATGTAGTCAGAAATCTGAGCCAAAGGACTTAATGGTCTTTAGGGATAAGTGGACCGTGAGAACATTCAAAGCAGGCAATAATGTTTAGAGCTCAAGATTAAGAAGATTTAGAGCGTAAAGTTCGAAATGACTTGTGTGTGTGATATATTTATATATATATATATAATATATATATATATATATATATATATATATATATATATATATATATATATATATATATATATATATATATAAGGTAATGCCACGGAGGGAAATGAAAACACGAGAACTGCCGAGATCTTTCGGTATTAACGACCCTCTACTGTTGCCAAGGTTTGTCAAGACCGAAATATCCGTGACGTTACCCCATATATATATATATATATATATATATATAGATAGTATATATATATTATATATATGTGTGTGTGTGTGTGTGTGTGTGTGTTTTATATATTTCGTGATCAAGTTATTCATGTTTGTATGTGTGTGTGTATATATATATATATATATATATATATATATATATATATATCCAAATATATATATAGATTAATCCAGATGGTCTGGGTAAAGCCTACTAGCAATAACCCCTTTAAGATGAAAATGTGTAAACTAAGTGTTTTATATATATATATATATATATAAAGATAACATTTAGTGTATACATTTTCCTCTTAAAGGGGTTATTGTTGTTAGAAGGTTTTACCCAGAAACCCTTCTGGTTTTCATCAAGTCTTTTTTTTTTTTTTTTAATAAGTCTGCTAGTTTCGCAGACCTTGCCTAGTAAAAACCCATCATGATTCTATTGACCTAATCAGTTCATTAATTACCCTACAATTAGACGACTTTGGTGGTCACAACCATTTTTTTACTAGGAATGTGGGTAGTAGGCTACCCCCGTTTGTTTCTTAAGTCTTTCCTGGAATAAGCCTTTTGGTCAAAAAGAAAATATAGACAAGTTTATCATCGGCATAAAATGAGGAAGATGAATGCAATGGTAATGAATGACCTTACATGTTAAATGTCGTGAAATGTCCACGGAGAAAAATTACTAAAGATTTTCCTACTTCTCTTTGCCTTTGGCTAACATTATCTCTCTCTCTCTCTCTCTCTCTCTCTCTCTCTCTCTCTCTCTCCACACACACACACACACACACATTTTTACTGCCATGGTGATACCGATTATCTTTTTCTATTTGAAAAATATTTTGCTCTCTCTCTCTCTCTCTCTCTCTCTCTCTCTCTCTCTCTCTCTCTCTCTCTCTCTCTCTCTCTCTCTGGATGGTAATATGTACCTGGTATGTTTTTATTTTTTCAGGAAATAACTTTTCCGAGATTGTAAATTATCATTCCCTTCATAAGATAGGTTGTTTAGGTTATCTAGAAGTATATATTATTTTTCCATCTATATATGTATATGCTTTTTTATATATAAGGAAATTAAAAATGATCCTTCCAAGGATATTGTATTCTGAATAATGCAGATTTTTAAAATTTATTCATTGGCTGTCACGCCTTTTGACAGGTCATTTTTTCACGATGACAATTTCAATTTTCTTATGAAGACTTGCAAGTTACCATTTGCTTTCCAGAGAAGAACGCGAACAAGAATAAAAGGCGGCCGAGGTGCACAGAAATCTCTAGCTTTCATCAAAGGTTTGTTCAGCTCTCTCTCTCTCTCTCTCTCTCTCTCTCTCTCTCTCTCTCTCTCTCTCTCTCTCTCTCTCTCTCTCTCTCTCTCTCTCAAAAGTCCACCGCCCTTTCCTACCCCATCTTCTTCCCCATCCTTATCCTCCTCCTCCTCCTCCTCCTTCCCTGACTCGGGTGTCGTCAATCTCCTCTCCTGTCCCAGCAATCCTTATCTCCTGGGCATCGTCGCTCAGGCGCTTCCTCCTCCTCCTCCTCCTCCTCCTCCTCCTTTTCCTCCTCCTCCTCTCATTGTCTCGAAAGGGAGAAGCAGCAACAACAACAACAACAGCAGCAGCACCTCCGTAATAACCCCCATTTCTGTCCACGAGAACCTCTTAACACCGCGGAATGCTCCAGCATTTACTCCAAACTCCGCTGCCGCCTCATCTCCAATCATACAGTCGCACTTCCCTGAAGGCAGACCATTTTGCAAAGAGACTGAAAACTCGCCACATCTTCCCTACTCTGGTGGATTTGGGGCGATGAATCTAAGTAGCTTAGATCATAGGCATGAACAATGTGAAATTTTATACATGAGTAAAACAAAGAGATATTAACTTAAAAGAAACTAACATGTTTGAATCGAAAGTTGCTCTTCAACTCCACCACAACCTTAGGGCTTCTGCCAGATATTCTATCGCTGTATCTCTACCCATCAGAGAATGCTTGTACATCATTAATTTCGCTCATGTCCTCGAGCTTACGGAATATTCTTCTTATTGTATCTCGGATGTTAAAAATCAGGTTTTCGCCTTTTTTTTAATGTCAACTTGGACAAGTTCTTGGATATCTAAAACAAAACAAAAAAAAATGAGCCAACGTGCAGTTCTACCAGCCATTTTAGCTTCTCTAATACAGGTCTTAATTCTAAATTGATCAAGTTTCTTGTTTTAAATTTCGAAGACGGACCCAACATGACTGCTTTGAATAACAACAATAAGTAGAGTCTTAAGTCCCCCGTCCATGGAGAGGTTGAACCGACAATCAGATATCTCTTCATATTTAATACCATCCAACTCTATTCGTAAGGAATGAAATATAAATTTCCAACAATTATTTTTATGGTAAATTGACCAACATATTACAGTATCCATTGCTTGTTATTATCGGCAATAGGTGTTTCATGTCTTTGATGCCCAGTACGTCGATGAAAATCTGTCTATATTAACTGTAGCTAAATCAAATTTTCATCTGTATATATATATACTCATTCTTCACATTTTCAGTAATAGTAAACTATATTCTGGTCTATTGCTGGGTGAATATTTTGTATAACCTTCCAAAACTCACTTGAAATCACCTTTGCCGCTACAGAAAAAAATCTGGAAAGCGAAAGAATTGAATATTCTTCCTCCCTTTTTCTCCGCTGACAAAAATCTTCAAAACAATCATGAACATCCCCCTGTTTTCCCCTCTATCAAAATTATTCTCTGGAACGTGAGATGTCTTTCTGTGCTGCATCATCATGAACATACTTCTCTGGCAGTATTTTTTCTCTATTTTCTGTCTCTTTTCCAAAATCTTTAAAGAGGCATGAATAAGCACTATTGGCATCGTTGTAATTGCCAAGATTAATTTATAAAAGCAATAATATTCATCCTGTTTAAATTATGATCAACCTCCCTAAGTTTATCAGATGTGGTTGAAAAGCTTTAAAAATCATGAATCTTCTCTTTCTTTTCCTTTTACTGCCAAATGTTATTTAGATTCAAGAACGTCCTCCGTTTTTCTTCCCTCTGATGCCAACAAAACCTTTGGTAGTAAGAAAGTTCTTCATCTTTTCATTTTTCCTATACCAAAAATAATTGGGTATCACAAACATATTACCCTGAATTTCAAATCTTTCAACTTTCTGTGAATTCATTGTTTTCGTCATTTTATACCATGCAAAGAAATCTTCCGAAATCATGATTTTTCCCGATGATTTTCCTCCGTAACTGAAAAATCGTTGGAATTATGACTTTCTCTGTTTTGCTAAAAGTCTCTAGAGTTCATGATTTAAGTCTGCCGTGAAAAATCTCGCACAACACCAGCTTTTCTGTTTCATTTTCCTTCAACACGGTAATCGTTTGAAGTAATTTTAACTATCGAATTTTTCTAATGCTGCTAAAATTCTTCAAATTCTTGGCTTTACTTTATTTTTCCTTTATGTTGGTAAACTCCGGTAAACTCCTTTTGAATCGTGTCTTTTCTCGCTGTGTTCTTCTTCATCTGCTGAAAACTTCGAAATCATGACTTTGTTTTCCATCTTCACTGAAATCACAACTTTTATCCTGTTTTTCTTCTGACCTTTTGGATTTATGACTTTCCTCCCTCTGGGTCTCTTCCCCCCCCCCCCCCCCCCCCTTGTGTTTAACGTGTTTTGAATTTTACTTGCCTCCCCTCTTTCCCTTCGGCTGCTAAATGATTTTGAATCGGATTTCTTCCTTTGTTTTCTCTGTTGCTAAAATGGTTTGAAATCATGGGTGGTTTCCTGGAGTATTCTGTTTGCGTTGGAAATCTGATAGGAACCATGACTTCTCTCTTCCCATGTTGCCTTAAAAATACTTAGGCTCATATAATTAAAGCAGTACATTTAATTTATTATGAACT
>NC_087210.1:29487162-29527162 GCF_015104395.2 Macrobrachium nipponense
ATATATATATATATATATATAAAAGCAGAGTTTCAATTTGAAAATAGACATCATAGCAGCGATAAACCTATACCATATATTTTTCTTAGACCTCATCAAAGCCTCGAAGTCAGTAAGCATACATGACTCTCTCTCTCTCTCTCTCTCTCTCTCTCTCTCTCTCTCTCTCTCTCTCTCTCTCTCAATATATGTGTGTGTGCATGTATACACATGCTTGTATGTATGTATGCATGGAATTATGTGTGTTGCGTAGTGTAATGCACTTGGGCATACCAAATAAAAGTAGATTGAAGTGGAATACGTGTGAATACGGATCCACAAATCCAGTGCGGATGATAAATGGGAGAAATGTGAGGTACACATTTAAGCCTATTTCTCACGGTGACAAATCGATGGCGACAGAATAAGGGCGCTTGACTGAAGGGTGGATTATGAGCCAGTTCAGATGAAAGGGAAGTAAATAAAGAAATCCCTGGAGTGCCAAAGGTGAGGTGGGGTGACTAATAGTAATCCTCCCAATCCTATGTTATCTTCTTAACATTTTTCTGAAATGTTTTGGAGACAAAGCCGGATTTATGTGTGTTCAGCCGTCTTCTAATCTGCAGAGTTCATGTGCCTATTCACATACATGCTTGTTTTTCGAAACGAAGAATTTTATCGTGTTATTCATAGATAAAGATTTCCAGTTGATATTAATATTTGTGTTAATTTTTATTGTTTATTTGTGAATTGGTGGTCTTGGGAACAGTAAAATTGACCATATATTGCCAGAGCGTCTTATGATAGTCAATGGTATGGTATGTCGCATTTAGTAGGTCTTCTTTCTTGTTAAATAAATAAAAGTTTATTTTAGTTCTTGTTGGTTGTATTCCATGGAATGGTAGGTAGTGGCCTATTATTTTACTTGCTCAGTACGTACAATATGAGGTACTGAACTCGTCCCCTGTTCACAAAACTACACCAAAATTACCATTCAATGGCATCAATATTGCTATCCTTATATGCTCTTCTTTTATGTTGGAAACAATAGGTCTTGATACCCTTAATGTGAGCTTGTATGTCCTTGTACTGAAAGATGAAAAAGGTTTGTTAATCTTGAGCGGTTTCAGTTGTATTGCTAAGCCATTTTCTGAGAACTGATACATAGGTGGCCGGAAATAAATTCACAGGGAAAAAAAGAAAGTCACAAGTTTGGTTAGAAAAAAAGTTCACTTTAATTTATAGTGGCTGATAAGAAAGTCACCAGGAAAAATCCACAATATTTCTTGGGTGTCATTAACTTTATAATATTTACATTCTTTTATCTATGTTTTTACGGTAATCCAAAGCGGGATTGTACTAAATACGCCGCACAGATGGATACATGGATCCATACCGGGTTAAAACTCTTATAGGGTCCTTGTCTAGGAAAGATTAAAGTGACTTTTTCCCTGACTTTTTTATTTTTATTTATTTATCTTTTTTGGGGGGGATTCGATACATACGTTGTAGTAGAAATTCACATTTTATTCATGCTAGCGGGGCAGTATACATGAACATACAGACGGTTGGAAACCAAATATTCACACCTAACAGGATTAAGGGGGTGGATTATAGGATTTGTAAACGTGACCTGTCGCTAATGAACGTAAAGTCTCCACCAATGCTCACCTGTGGGGTCTTCATATTTGGTTTCCAGACGTCTCTATGGTCGCTAGCATATACATTGGAAATTTCTACAACTGAATCAAGCCTCTGAAAATCGCTCAGCAAAAAGCCGAAACCGTCAAGGATTTGAAACCCTTTTTCATTCTCTCCTATCGTTGTTAGATTTATAAATTACATGTCAAAGTGATTATATTCACACAAACTATATATATTGTGTATATACATATCTGTATAAACCGTTTCTCCTAAATGATGGTGGGGACAAGAAGAAAAGACAGTATTATAACTATTATTATACTTTTAAATGACGAATCGTGACAGGAACACTTAAGTTTCGTTATCATTAGCCACCTCATACACCTGAACATAGGGTTCCTCAGAATTGCGGGAAATCATAGAATAAACCGGTCACCCACCCATAGCTTGCACCCACGCGCTAATCTACTGGGTGGTAAGGCCCTTCCATTTCAACATCTCTTCTACACTATCTATCCATCTTTTCCCTATGCTAACTTTTATATAATCTCTACACATATTTATGTTTTCACCAAAGATGCTATAGAGTACACAAAGATTCTCAACTCGAATTTTTCCCATAAGAGAGTGCGTACCACGAAAAGCCACCAAGCGGTTGTAATCTAATGCCGTCATCAAGGATGATGCAATGACGTCACATGAAACGTCAGGATCTACGTCATGCATTCAAGATTTTCTCTTTATACCATGAGTTCAAGATTATCTCTTTATACCATGCATTCAGAATTTTCCGTTTTACACTGTGCATTCTGGGCCCGATTGATACCTTGCATCCAGGATTTTCTTACATCATGAATGCTGGGTAACACTACAAACACAATACAGTCTTATTTCTGATAAATTGCAACTATAACATTAAATTTTAATAGATATGTTTTAGTAAATTCAAAATGTGATCCACAAAAATATAAGTTTGGCAACATGAGCCGCAGCGAAAACATACCTTCCGAACACATTATGTAAACAAATGACGCTATTCGTTAATCTTGTGGAAAATCGTTCCCATGGGTTGGAATTTATGACGTCATGCTTTGTAATGTTGATTACAGCCGCCAGTTGTCTCTACTGGGACCGTGGTACGGCTCATATCTTTGTGTACTCTATAGTATCTTTGGTTTTCATTAAACTCATTCTTACGCCCATCTCTTACACAAGTACTATAAAAACTATTCCTCTTAGCAGCTTCGAGCTTCTTTCTTTTATTTTTATTCAACACCCACATTTGATTTCCAGAGGGGAGAGGACACTCAATAATCGCTTCCAAATACAGTCCAACTCTCCAAGTTCTTTTGGACAAACCCAGCTACTTTGCTTGTATTCCTCATGTTTCTCTGAGCGAACCCCCCACTTTTTTTTATTTATTTATTTATTAATTAATTAATTAATTTTTTTTGTCTGTAACTCTAACGTCTCGCATCTCCCCGTCTATAGGCATATTAATCAGCCATTTAGACCTGGACCACTATAATGCCTCAGGCCGGTTCTGAGGTAAAGTCACTCGCACGATTGCATATTCTAAATCACTCTTCACTTTTATTCACCCTCAGCAAATTTCCTTCGACACTATACACCTTCAAGGCTCTCTTCCTTGCATTGCTAGGTCTTATATATAACATGAGACCGTTCCCCCTTTATTTTCAAAATTCTCCTACAATTTGATCGTCTTAAACTGTAGTTCTTGTATCAGTTCTGTCATCTGCTTTACTATATAAATCCTATTGTGTATCTCTCTGGGGTACTAGGTAAAGATAGGTCTCTGTATTTTTATCGTCTTCTGTCTTTTACAGAGGAACAGCTATTTCTTTTATCTATAGCTTTGAAACTCTATCGCGTCCATATAAACCTTTGACATCTTGATTAGCCATTGAACTGTACTTGAACCATCATATCGCTGCATCCCACGTGACACTACATTAACTCTCTCTCTCTCTCTCTCTCTCTCTCTCTCTCTCTCTCTCTCTCTCTCTCTCTCAATTTCATAAGCAGCCACTTCCACAATTAGTATACTCACTATCATAACTTCTCCTACCACGCTAACTCTAGACCGTACGTAGCTCCGATGTAATATATGTGTATCATGTTCAGTCTGGTACTTAGAATCGTCCAATTGTGTATATATATATATATATATATATATATAATATATATATATATATATATATGTATATGTATATATGTATATATATATATATATATATATATATATATATATATATATATAGATATATACACATACACGTGTATAGTATAAAGCTTTTAAATTCCTAGCTCTTAATAGAATCGTAATTTGTATATTTTAAAAGACTTGAACTAACAACAGACAAGAATTCCATATATACAACTACCTCTACAAAAATAAGAAAGGAATAATATAAACTGAGAAAACTGACCGTTTTTAGAGTTATTGTCCTCATTCTCTTCCATTTTAAATTTGGGACAGGACCAGGCCAAGTGAGTAATGGCGGTGTCGTCTAGTAAAGGAACCTGAGACACCATTGCTCCGTGGACGTCCATCACAATCACAAGGCCCGACGTCGTGCCGAAGTAGACCTAAAAATAGTGAGAGAGAGAGAGAGAGAGAGAGGTTAATAAAAGATATTCATTTTGTAATATAATACAGATTTAGAAAATACAACGTTTTAAGCATGTGAAAACATGTATAAACAAGAATACGCACGTCATTAATTATCAATTGCATTTCCTAACGCTGAGATAGTGTAGTCGGTAATATTTGCAAGTTCTAGAAATTAAGTAAATTGTTTTTGTTATCTGTTGAATTATGGCTTTTCTAACTAGTTATGGAAGGATGTTGATGACATTATGTGCAATGGGTATATAAATTTTGTTTTTATGCAATATACATATAATATATATATATATATATATAATATATATATATATATATATATATATATATATATTATACTGTTCATATGTATGTAATATGTATTGGCTCACCTTGAACTATCTTCTCCAACTGTAACTCTTGTATTTTAATTTTTAATTCAATCTGATAATGATCAGGTATGCCTCCGAGGAGCTTTCGCCGGGTAAAATCATAAGAGTAAATGATAGTAAGTGGTTGAATTATGAATTGAGTGGTTTATTGAAGGACGCATGGTAGATAAAACTGTCTAAAAGAAGTTGGACGTCATAAAGATGATGAATTAAGGTAGAAATTGTTCTTAAGAAGAAAATTAGTGAGCGAATTGTTAATGAGCGTTAGGATCCTTAAAGCAAATTGAGGATAGGCCAGTGTCATTAGAATAATGCTATAAAGAGTTACTGAATATTGTAGGTGTGGTGTGAATGAGATTAAATATGAGAATTGTCGTGGAAATTTCTTTGATCATGTAAAGTAGACAGTTAGAGGGTAATTAATGGAAAGGTTGCAGGATTGGATGTGATCGCGGATGTTTCTATTGATGGTATCAGTTTGCTTGGAGGAGTCAGCAAGGAGAGAGTGGAATGTTTGGAGAATGAGGGAAGGTTCCAAAGGAAAGGATAGGAGAAGTAATGCTTTGTTTGGACTTTGAATGAGAACGTAAGAAAGTTAGGTCAAAGTATATGAAACAGTTGATAAGAGGCATTTACTAAAATTGGGCTTGTTATGAGCTAAGAGGGCACTTATGTTAGAACGCATAGAAAATAGGAAACTTATCAGAACGCATAGAAAAACTATATGAAAGGTGATTAGGGTGTATGCTATAAGGGGTAATTTGCTGAGAGTAGTTAGATTCTATGATAGAAAGGACTTATATTTTTGTGGAATAATAATAATTGATTAAATGGAAAGAAAAGGAATGATAAGAAGGCATAGAAAGAGAAAAAAAGACCTTGAATGAAATGTTTAGCTTATAAAAGAGATTAAAAGTATTCGTAAGATGAGAAAACGAAGAAAATGTTAGGAAGGGTATGGTTTTGAGGGTAATTGGAAGACAAAGCAAGTGAAGAAACATCTGTAAATACAATGGAGCTTACTCCCGTAGGGGAGTTTTGCCGTCAGCGGACCTCATTCGGTGAACTGTAGGCATTACTTAAGGTTCTTTGCTGCGTGCCTTCGGCCCCTAGCTGCAACCACTTTCGTTCCTCTTACGGTACCTCCTTTCAGATTCTCTTTCTCCACCTTGCTCTCCACCATCTCCTAACACTTGATTCTTAGTGCAACTGCGAGGGTTTCCTCCTGTTACACCTTTCAAATTTTTACTGTCAATTTCTATTTCAGCGCTGAATGACCTCATAGATTAATATATATATATATATATATATATATATATATATATATATATATATATATATATATATATATAATATGTACATACAGAGAGAGAGAGAGAGTTTAAAGGTAAACAGTAAAAATAAAGGAATGACACAAAGAATAGTGTTATACTTTGGAATCAGGTGTTTTTCTCATCGGATAGATATAATGGATTAAATGATCCAAAGGAGCACATTTATACAGATGCAAATCGATGGAAGTGGTGAATCGCCTAGAAAACAGGGTTGAGATTAGGTGCCCGCTGTCCCAGGATTATCTCTTTCGATCTTCTTCAAAGCCTTTTGTAGAAATGTGAGGACGATGGCCACGGAATTCCAATATCCTTGAGAAATATTCATTGTGCTATCATTTGACTTTTGAACCGACAGCCGCACATGGCAAAAATGCGCGCAAAAATCCTGTCGAAACGATCATTTGACATGTAGGTATATGAATAAAGATCAAAATTTAGTATTGAAAACTACTCTGAGAAAGATTTTCGTGTGACGTATATAAAGTCGAGGGAAGGAATTGTGTTTATACCAGAGTCTTTATGATTTGATTCTTGTTGAACGTTGACTGCGTATTATTAATAGTCTTAAGATAGCATAAAACAAAGATTTGACACGTCCAAGGGTTTAGCTTTAATTCGAATACTATTCAGGTAGGAGATATAATATATTTCATGGCTATCTGCCTCTTCAGAGTTATCTTTGGTGCTTCGAGAGAAATTTTGGTTGTGCCTACCAATTGGTTTAACTTCTTTGACTAAACATTCTTGAGATCAAATCCGGAGGCGTCCGGTAACTAAGAAGCTAATGCTGGATAAAGCACTAAATAGAGTAAATATACTCGTATAGTCTGGAGGTCTCTCATGGTTAGTACGTCTATAAAATGAAAATTATTGTTCGTTTGCATCTGCATTGTCAATTTAATGCTCGATATTAAGTGGTTTCATTTGGGGGAAGCTCATTCAAATCGACCAAACTAGGATTACCGAAAGATAAGATATCACCAATACGTCTCGTCCAAATCGTGCCTTTGGGACTTGTGGGATTTATTATCACAATTTTCCAAGTGCTTCTTTTTATATATATATATATATATATATATATAATATATATATATATATATATATATTATGCATTAAGTTACAAATGCCCTTCCATGTCCAATTCGCTCTACCTCGGAATTAATATATTTACATAATCTTTATATCTTAACCGAATGGAAATTTTTAGTTGATAATAATTTTGTCCTCTCGTGGGTTCAAACCAGCGCACAGAGGAGAAATCAGAACTTATGTGACGTCTTTACTGAACTCGATGAAAAATTATTATCGACTAAAAAATTCCCTTTCGTTTAACATATATGAAAATATATTAATTTCGAGGTAGAGTGAATTGGATATAAGTTTATGAATCATGTTGATGCGATAAAAAATCATATACTATATATATATATATATATATATATATATATATATATATATATATATATATATATATACATCCTCTGGTATGGGTATATATATATATATATATATATATATATAATATATATATATATATATATATATATATATATTATATATGACATCCTCTGGTAGGGGTGTAAGAATACTACCACCGTGGGTCCTGCGTATCGTAAAAGGCAACTAAAAGGACAGCTGCTGCCTTGCAGTCTTACTGTTGAAACTGCTGCCATGCAGTCTTACTTTTTAGTGAAAGTAGGCCCACCGCCAATAACTGTGGAAACTCCTTCCTTGCGGTCTTTTTTTTAGAAAAAGGCTAGGTCTACCGCCAATAACTGTGGAAGCTGCTGCCTTGCTGTCTTACTTTTTAGTCAAAGGCTAGGCCCACCGCCAATAACTGGAAACTCCTGCCTTGCAGTCTTACTTTTTAGTAAAAGGCTAGGCCTACCTCCAATAACTGTGGAAACTGCTGCCTTGCTGTCTTACTTTTTAGTCGAAGGCTAGGTCCACCGCCAATAACTGGAAACTACTGCCTTGCAGTCTTACTTTTTGGTAAAAGGTTAGGCCTACCGCCAATAACTGTGGAAACTGCTGCCTTGCTGTCTTACAATTTAGTCAAAGGCTAAGCCCACTGCCAGTAACTGTGGCAACTGCTGCCTTGCAGTTGTACTTTTCAGTAAAAGTCCAGGCCCACTGCCAATAACTTTGGCAACTGCTGTCTTGCCGTCATACTTTTCAGTAAAAGTCTAGGCCCACTGCCAGTAACTGTGGCAACTGCTGCCTTGCAGTCATACCTTTCAGTAAAAGTCTAGGCCCACTGCTAGTAACTGTTATTGATGATAGCAAGGACATGCAGTCGTAAAAAACCCCTTTGCCAAACAACAAATCATGCCTGATGATGCGTTTGATAGAAGGCAGTGGAGGAGAAGGCGCATCAGGCAACCGACCCCTTCATGTAGGGATAACGGCGGGATAGAAGATATATTACGACAACGTTTCAGTTTGTGGAATGTTTATGTGAAAATATATTGTTAGACACAGGAAGTCTTGATCGTGATAATTCTTACATAAGTTCCACAAGTAAATCTCCTCTTCGGAGAACAACTCAACACATCGTCCAGTCTGATACAGGCACCTAAATTCGGTTATCTTTAGCCATATAATGAATTTGAATCGTAGTTCAGACTGAAATCTGTCACGCGTTGTTTTCACGAGTAGCTGTCGGTTTAAAGGTCAGATAGTCAACCTTAAATCAAAAGAACAAACACGATGGATATTTCACAAGGATCTTGGAATTCCGTCGCCGTCGACTACATGGTTCTGCTAAAGACTTTTAAGGACGATAGAGAGAGAGAATCCCAGTTCTGCGATCACCTAATCTGGAAGATTCTTGAAGTTTATTTACCTGTATCTGTTTATATATATAATGTGTATCTATATACCTATATGTATATATATGTGTGTGTATAACACGAACATGTGGAAGGTGATGAATATATAAATGAAGACAATCCACGAAGGAAAGTGAAACAATAGAGTACCGCTGAAAGGCTTTTCGACTCTCTCTCCTTTACTAAGCACACTAAACGCTTAGTAGAAGACGAATCGAAATTCCTTACAGCGGTACTCCATTGTTTCACATTCGTGGATTTTGCTTTATATATATATATATATATATATATATATATATATATATATATATATATATATATATATATATTATATATATATACACGCACACACATATTTGAATCTTTTAATCCATTACCTGTCAGAAGAGGAAATAACTGTTCCTAAAAATAACGCCATTCTCTCCTTTATTTTTGTGCTTAAGGGCATGTTTTAACTACGAAAATAGCCCAGCGAGTGGACGCTTTCCCCAATGAATTTAATTGGAGAAGTAAGCAGTATTCATTTTGCATTTGTGTGAATTCAAGAGAAGAGTTTCCAAGTGTTCAGCGTTTGTCTGGTTTGTCATAACGTTACTTTTTGGCCTTGGGGAATTTTATCCACCCCTTCGAAAGATTGATCTTGCATAACCTGACATGCAAACTTATCCACGTTCATAAATGTATAATTGCAAAGTCTTGTGGCATGTTGACTCACATCCAGACCAGGCATGCGGAAAAAATCACCTAGCTGTAATTGGTAGCTGTTCATACCTTGTACTAGGAAAAGAAAAGTTTTCTGGGGAAATAATGATGCGCATTGGTTTAACAGGATAATGCTTTGGTCAGTATCATTTTATCCCAAGGCTTTTCTTGAGGAATATCTACTGTAGTAACACAGAAATCCTGATACTGTACCCATTAAAAATTTTACTGAATTCGCGTCGGTGGAGTTATCAGTTAGCGGGGTAACATTTTATATGGCCATGGTTTGCAAAGGAGATGTTTACCATCATGTTAGTTGCTGCTATAAATTGGTTAATATCGATTACACAATGTGTCTGTTAAAAGGATCCGGTCAGTGTTTCCTGTAACTTGTCCCGTACGACTGATGATTGATGGGATGTACCATAACTTGCATTATTATTTGGTCTAGACCAACTCGTAATGGATACAAATTTTAGAGTGCAGCTTTTGAGTTATGACTTAAATCTTATTAGTGAACATTTTCCACTACAATCACTGGGTGGTTTTTGGTTACTGTGGATCAGTTTTTCCTACAGCCAAACGTATTGCAAATCGCTACCGTGAGGACTGCTTATATTTATTAACACTATGTAGTAGCTTTTATACGATACATTTTCAGTTGCAGGTGATGATTGCTCAGTGCAGCTCGAGTCTGATTATAGTTTAATACATCTCGTTTATATGTTGTGGGTATGACCTGTTATGATGGATAAGGATACTTTCGTTGCCATCTGGTCTTTTCCATCGAATGATTTTATTACTAGTTCTTCATGGATATAAAACAAAACTGTTTAATTTTTTTTGAATTGCTTTCTAACAGAAGTGTAATTTCGAACTACATAAACCTTAGACTTATATTGGCGTTAAAACGCCCACAAGAAAACTTCTAAGGAAATTATTGTTTATAAAGGATTCCTCTATAATTATTATCAGAATTGTCTTTTGTCTATATTTTTTGTCATCAAGTATAATGGGAAGTATTCTCAAAATATGCTGTTTTAGTCGTAAATGTTGCCTTACCTGTTGGTCGTTGGGAGTGAAGACCCCAGATGTTATCGTGGACTGAAGGTTTAACATAGATGACCAATATCTCTGCCCAGCCACTGAGCCCACCAGCACGAACCCATCCTGAAAATGAAAAGAAAACGGTTAGATCAGTTAAAACATAGGTTTTTGGAAGAAGATACAGTTTGAATGAGTAAATCAGGTGAAAAACTAAAGCAATGATTTGTTGATAATAGAAAAAATGTGGTATATAATTTATAGATCACTGAAAATATGAATGGGATATCTGATAGAACGTCGAAAATGGTCTAAGGCATTCCGGTTGGTTTGGAAGCCCTGCTTTGATAATGAAAGATGGTAAATGCAAGTTTTTCTTGTTCAGTAGCACTTGAAATATTTTCTACTGTTGTTGAGCAGAACTTCAGGCTTTCTTTTTATGGTTCATATTTTTTTTTTAATTTGTCTTATAAATGCTTTTGCATACTTATTCACTTGAACTAAGTAAGTTAATCTGTGATAGCCAGCAAACGTTGGTAATTTTAAAAATGTTATAAGTTCAGTGATAATATGCCTCCATTGCATAAAGGCTGTATTCGTTTAAAATTGTACGTTGCCCATAAGCCATCTCCTCAATTTGATATTGAAATGATTGTTGAAAAGTATATCCAAATTATATACCAAAGTAACTAGCTTCATAAATTGTTTATTACTGGAAAAACTAACTATATAGCTGGACAGTTCAAGTTGAACGAAAGTGTCAAAAAATTCCATTTCGGTAAAGGATGTCAATTGGAGTACAAATGTAACGAAACGAATTTCAACAAACAGTTCCTCCTCTGTTGATTCTTATCTCTTCAGGTAGTGTAGGAGAATTTACTGTTAGTTCTATTGTTATTACTATCATTACTTTTAACAATTTTGTTTTCGAAAAAATGATTACCGTGCATGTTAAAAATGCGCAGATGCATTGACTATTCATTAATGAGCATAAATAGTCGAAAGGATTTCGATCATTCACAACCGCAGTTGAAAAGAACGATTAGTGTGTGTAATCTCTTTTCCGTTACTCTTCTACTTTTAATGTAACGGCTAGAATGAAACTTATGGGAGGAATTGTTTTAGCAAAAGACGAAAGTAATGAGGCGTAAAATTCCTCATGTAGTGTTATAAATATGTAAGCCTGTGGATTCGCTTTCTTGTGACTACTCTTGATAATGGTTGAGTAAAAGATGAGAAATGCATCAAAGATGATATCCCTTCGAATTCAACTGCTCTTTTCTTTTGGAAAATTGCGGACTGAAGACTCATTTATAGTTATATTGGGTATGGGTTAGGCAATCTGAGTATATATCTATATAAATATAAATAAATATTATATATAATATATATCATTATAATATATATGTATGTATGTACACACAGTGTATTCAGGCCGTGCCGTGCAGTACACTGGATCCACTTTAGTGAAATCCAGTTACTGTTTGTTCATTACCTTAAAATCTTCTTATGACAGTTCGATTTTGAGAACGCAGATGAGAAAGATTGATATTTCCGTCAGGTATCTGATCTAGAAACTAAGCATATTCAGAATTCAATTGTTAAATAATAGTTGGAGTATATCTTAAATACGGGAGTATAATATAAACAAAGGAATTTGGGGCGATTTAGCTGCGTCCCTACTAATATTCAGAATATAAGAAGCTTATTAATGATCATATTTTCATAGCTTTCCCCATCACAGCAGTGAGAAGGATTGAAAATACCCTGTACAAATTCAATATTGGATTCGTTTTCCTTTCAAGTGCCTTTGTTAATTAACGCTAATAATTTTGAAGTATTGTAGTTCAAATGGTAATTTGTTTATAATCTGTTCCCTGGATATAGAATGCTAATCTCTGTGAATTTGCTTAGTTGTTGAACATATAAAGAAAATGGATTCCAATTTGATCCATAAACACCTCGTTGAATACCACCGATTAATTAACCCAGAAGTCATCAATCAATATTTTAAAGAGCGTAAAACAAGAGCAGTAGTTGTCATGGAAATGATTGCACTGGATGTCCGTTGATTAAAGTAGACCCTTTGGAGACTGCTCCGACCTGCATCCATACAGATACGTAATCCAAATAAAGAAATAGAATAATTCGAAGTTACGATGTCAATATAGTCGGAGGCGTGATAGCCAATTAATGAAATGCAAGTGGAAGCTGTTAATTTTATGCCATAGCACGCGCCACGGTAGGAGGCGACTTTAGATTACGTGCGTCAGGTTTTTTTTTATTTTCCTTCTTCTTCTTCTTCTTCTTCTTCTTCGCCTTTCACATAATCACTGGAACCCAGTCTACTCTATTGTAATGATTTCTAACGGAAAATAAAATTGATAGATATGTTGGATAAATTACGAATAGATAAGCATGGTTTATTTTGGTCTAGAATTGATACCTATGCTTTAATTTTTTTTAATTTAAATGGAATACAAGCGCCTCATTGGCGTGGTCGGTATGGTCTTGGCCTGCCAACGCGGTGGTCGCGATTTCGATTCTCGGGCATTCCATTGAGGTGTGAGAGATGTGTATTTCTGGTAATAGAAGTTCACTTTCGATGTGGTTCGAAAGTCACGTAAAGCCGTTGATCCCGTTGCTGAATAATCACTGGTTCCAACGTAAAAACACCACACAAACAAACAAAATATGGAATACAATATTTATGTTACTTTATATCGCTCATTAACGGATACTAGGGGAAGTAAAGTAGTGCTCTCGCCTTTCGTGATATAAAATTATTCATTTAGGAAAAGCCAGTGCAGTTTGCAGGAATAGCAAATGCAGTCGTAATAGAAAGCCCAAATAAAGAACAACTGAGCGGAGTCACTGAGACACAAAATTAGATAACGCGATACCATATGCAACGAAATAGTAAAACAGTAAGATCTGCCAAGTATGCCTTTAATCGAGGGAAGTCTGTGTATACTATAACAAAAAGCAAAACAGAAGAATGTACCTGAAGTGCTATTGACTTTACATTGTTTGCGGGCAGATTTGAGGCAGCCTAATAAATACAAGAAATTTCGTTCGATTTTTTTGCAGTTGTACACACAGCGTTATGGGGACAATTTTCACGAAAACTGTTACTGAAAAGAAAGCAGTTTCAATGTCATCGAATTTTCGCGAATGTTTAGTAATGTTCTGTAGGATATCATTCCTTCTTTCACCAAATTCAAAAGGAAATTGTTTAGCCAAATATTTACATACAATTTAACATGTGGCTTTCTATAACTGGACAGTAAGAGCAGTGTGTGTGTGTGTGTGTGTGTATCGCTCGTTTGCAGTGAGTTGGGTAAGTATAGCTCTGTCGGATGTGTAATGGTGTAGAGGATGATTTATTGAGTGATTATAATCTTTAAAATAAAAAATATTGGGCACAAGTATGTAGACAAGGTGGCTGAATTCATGTGACAGCTGGTGTTATATTTCAGTGACAGTCTGGTACATAGAGTAAGTGGAAATAAGGTGCTATGTTTGGTGAGCGCGTTTTAGATGATTTTCCAGGAGGGGGGAATTGGAATAAGACGTTCTGCTAGAGTATGGCAGCGAAGGTACAAATATGATAGGAAAATAGAACAAGTAACTTTAATATGAATAATAATATAAGAAACTATATAGTTTATTACAATAGTTACTTGGATGTAAAGGTTGAAAAATGTTGGTATAATAAGAGCGTGAGTGAATTACAGACCACTCAGAAGATTGAAAAAGAATAATTCATTGAAATAAAGTTCAGTGGATTGTTGAGCCGACTTTCTTCCCATTAGTAATGAAGAGTTTTCATGTTGAATGAGAATATAAAGACACTATTAGTAGTGTAGAGTTTTCATGTTGAATGAGAATATAAAGACACTATTAGTAGTGTAGAGTTTTCATGTTGAATGAGAATGTAAAGACACTATTAGTAGTGTAGAGTATACGTGTTAAATGAGAATATAAAGACAAGTGAAAATTGTTGAGCTGAGTAATTTATTCTCTATATATTGTTAAAGATCGATTTTGTTAAGGATGATAAATGCTATAGTAGATTCACGTCAACCGTGCATGTGACGTCTAGGTCAGTCCCTTACGACGCTCCCGATTGGCTGTTGATAAACCAATCACAGGGATATAAGCTCTCAGTCTCTCTAGAAAGTTCACCTCTCCTGAGGGATACGTCTTTCAAAAGTATCCCTTAAGAGAGGTGGAGCTTACATCTTGCTTATGTGAACTCTTGAGGGAGACTGAGAGTTTCCAGACCTGTGATTGGCTTATCAACAACCAATCAGGAGCGTAGTAAGGGACTGGCCTAGACGTCAAATGCACGGTTGATGTGAATCTACTATAGTTCTTGAGCAACTGCGTGTATTTATTGATGATGGGATAGATACGCATCTACGATATTTGACCACTGGACGAAACATCGGTTGGAACTGTATTCTTCTCTCTGGCTGACGGTTTGCATTCCGTTTGACAGACTTCATTACATTACCTACCGGAAGTTGGATTGCCGCATAACGCAGGAAAGTGGAGGGAGTTTCAGAGACTGATTAATTTATTTGTCAATACGACGGTGTTCATCTTCGCAGAAAAGGAGGTTGTGACTGAAAATGACTTAAATTGATAGGAAAAAGTAGTTTTAAATTTCAGGGAAACAACGTATGCCATTTAAAAAATTTCAATATACTTCCAAACTTTTCTCGATTGTTTCCGGTTTTAGTAGATATCAGTTTTGATTATATATATAAATATTTAGTTCAAGTGGTTTTTTTATCGAGATGCTTTTGTCAAAGTTGCTAAAAGCTACTGAAAAAGTATTAGTAACGATGTTTGATTATACAATGTTGTTGTTGTTGTTGTTGTTTTATTGCTTCCCTCAAATTTATTTGCCTGAATATTTTGGGTAATGTTACTGCTATTCGTACTGTTGCTTGATCCTCTCCGCCCTTTGTCTCATTATTTTGTCTTCTTTTCTAATTGGTTCAGTGTTTTTCTTTCACATAAAATAGAAAAAGAAGGAAATCAATAAAGGAACGGCACCAATATTGATGAGGGGAACAGTATTGGTCTTTGTGGGCTTCTGTCCATATTGCTTTTTCATCAAAAAAATCTTTTCCTTCTTCCTCCAAAAAAAATGTTTTTTCAGAATTTCTTAATCTGTTTGAAGTTTTCAGACATGTTGGGTATTATTAGTTTTACTTATATTTTGGATGATGCCAATGATGTTAGTATTGTTATAGTATAGTAGTTGTGGTCATGGTAGAAAAATTATTGTTAAAGTTTTGTCATGAATCAATCAGTTTTGCCAATCGTTTTTTTCCACTCAGGCTTTCTTGGTTTTTGTTCATTTTACATTTATTATGGAAGTTCAGGTTTAGTGAGGGTAAAGGCGTATATTTCAGTTAGCGTTTTACTTTACAGATACTTTTAACCGCTCGATCCTGGCGATTGCTTTCTGTTCTTGAGTCGCAGTAGCACTCCTCGTGTCCTTACAGTCATGTCTGTACGTTAGGACCAAGACACGACAGGGAACGAAAATTTTATCTTTGTGAAATTAGTTGCTTATCATCTGTTGATTCATTATTGAATACGGGAGAGAAACGGTTCTTGTGTTTGGCATTGAGAATACGCGCCAGAGATGAAATATACTTTGTTTTCTGTAATCTAGAGATGTCACGAATTTTTTCACATCTTCCTTGATATGAATGAAGTGCCCAAGAGCAATATGTATTTGTGATATTTTCTGCACATATGGCTTTCGCGGTTAAGGAAGGAAAAACTTTTATAAGGAACGTGACCGAAATCCAAGAACCGCGACTGTGCTTTTAATACAAAGATCTTTTACGAAATGTCTTCGTGCATGAAAATTCAGTCGTTATTTTAGATATATCCCTTTTTTTACAGCATACTCAGTACAGTGTTCTCTACAGATTATGCACCGGTTCTAAAATGCTAAAGAGAGGAGTTTCATTTTGTTCGAATCTCAAATATATTCAGTTACTTCATCGTTGAGAGAGAGAGAGAGAGAGAATTTTCTGGCACGAGAATAGTGGGCGTAAACTGAACTTTAGTGAGAAAAGTGCAAATGCAAATCAACTTGTGTAAATTGAATGTTAGAATCGTATGTTTGATCGAGTCGTAACAGCTCTTAGCCCTTGGTGCTAGCATCGCCGTTTCCACCCTTAAATCAGAATGACGTTACGTTGGAAATGCTGCAACATTATGGAGTAGGCTGTGTCTCCTCGCAGCGTACATTCGCTGAAAATGAAGATGGAAGATTTGCCCGGCGGAGAGAAAGCTTAAAAAAAAAAAATGTTGAAAAGAAGAAACTGACAAATTTATTTCCGTTTCTGTGATAGGCTGTACCTTTATTGTTCATACACGCGCACGCACACACTGACATACACACATATATCAGGAGATTTTCCTTGGTCCTTATATGCTCATGCCTCTTTTCTCCTCATACTCAATCATCTCCAGCCCCTCAGCGGCGTGGTTGGTATGGTATTAGCGTCCCACCTCGGTGGTCGCGGGTTTGATTCTCGGCCATTCCATTGAGGAGTGAGAGATGTGTATTTCTGGTGATAGAAGTTCACTCTCGACGTGGTTCGAAAATCACGTAAAGCCGTTGGTCCCGTTGCTGAATAACCACTGGTTCCGTGCAGCGTAAAAGAACCATACAAACAAACAATCAATCATCTCCCATAAATATTACATTTAGCAAAGCTATAGTTATTTTTATATATATACAAATTAGTTTGGATTGCGTATATTGCCTATATCTTTTGCAATTTGGCAGCCTTTTTGGAATGATAAATATGTATGATTGCTCATTTTGATTGATTAGTGTAATATTGTGTCAATGCTCAAGTTGCTTATTATTGCCAATTCTACACCTCGTAAACATGCCCTGGTAACTGAAACCCCCTTTTCATGACTAAAGTGGAATTGAAGCAGTTGGTTTTGTATGTAATTTCAGCAGGAAAAGCAAATCTCAAATAAGAGACAGGATCATTACGAGATATTGGGAGACATATCAATGTCAGCTTATGTTATATATCTGTATTTCTTCCAACTATTGTCAATATCCAGTCATTAATTCGTCTTTTCGAAATGTGTTCGTTTTTCCTTTTTCTCACTTTGCAAAAATATATCAATCTTCATTCTCCTCTACTAGTAACGCTAATATTACTTGATATTAACACTGATTGAACATTTTATCACCATCATTTTCATTATCATCATCTCTTTCCTTCACCATTACCATCATCTCTTTCTTTCACCATCATCATAGTCATCATTTTCGTGTTGCAAAACCTCCCGGCATCCTCTCCAATTCCTCATCGAAAAATGCTCCCGCCTTTGATTTCCTGCAAAGCTCCAAGGCTCTCAAGCTCTATTCATTTGCGAATGGCGATAAGAGAAAGTTACTGCCCATCATGTTTTTTTTTCATTCTTCCTTGTCTCCTCCTGTTGCTGATCCTCCTCATCTTCCTCCTGCTCCTCGTTTTCCATGTAACGCTCGTTGCTCTCCTCCTTCATACTTTTCTCTCCTCTGTTTCATATCTTCTTCAACGTCGAGTCCGCAACATTCCAGTGAAGATAGTGGCGCACAACGCACACAATGTGTCAATGAATAAAAGATGCACCGTGGTTGAAGGCTCCTCCAAGTGAAATAGATCCTGGATGAGGAATGGACTAAGGCACCTCTGTCTCTCTCTCTCCTTCTCCTTTTCGCTATTGATTTACTTTTATCATCATTGTTCATGAAGCCGGGGTTAAGCACCGCTTGTGTGCGAAGTGTAAGGGTCTCGTCTCAGTCCCGTGTGGGCGGGCGCCCTTGTCGAGTGTTCCAAATGTTTGGGCTGCTGGGATGAAGGAGTCTGTTTGAACGTTCCTCAGGCGACTCACGGATTTGTAAACCACTGTGTGTGTGTGTGTGTGTGTGTATATATATATATATAATATATATATATATATATATATAAAAATATATCTATATATATATTATATATATATATATTATTAATATTATATATATATATATATATATATATACGGCTAAATTGTCTCCTGAAAGACAGAAGTCGTCAGACAAAATTGAAATAATTTGTACAATGATTTAAAACCAACAACTAGTAGCTTAATCAAAAGCTACTTATTGATGATACACTGAATCTAAAATTATATTCTTCAGCAGTATTATAGAAATAGATTAGATTTATTGCAGGGAAATTCCACGACAAATTACAAACATAGTTGTGAACACAACTGCAATTAAGAGAGTGATAATGAAAGTTTATATATATATATATTATATATATTATTATGTATATATATACAGCTTTCATTGTCACTCTTAATTGCAGTTGCGTTCGCAACTATTTTTTTTTAATTTGACGTGGAAATTTTACCGTAATAGATTTAATCTCTTTCTGTAATATTGTATAAGAATATAATTTTAGATTCAGTGTATCATCAATAAGTAGCTTTTGATTAAGCTACTAGATGTTAGTTTTGAATTATTGATCACATTATGTCAATTTTGTCTGTCTGACGACTTCTGTCCTTCAAGGGACAATTTGGCCATATATATATATATATATATTATATATATATATATATATATATATACTATATATATATATATATATAATATATATTATATTTATTTAATCTTGCCCTTTCTTAGAAGGGGAATTAGCTTCGGACCCCACGCATAGGTGGGAACTTCGCCTTCGACCCTTCAGACAATTAATATGTGTCACTTGAAATGCGTTCGCTTTCTTATCTCCTTCCCAGCGAATGGTGGTTGATATTAACAAGGAGTCTGGTTTTGCCTTTCCTTTATTATTGCTGGATTCTGAAGCTTGACGTAAAAAGCTTCCGTAAAAAACTATGACTTCTCATAATACGTTTGCTCACACATGAACTATTTAAAACAAAAAGGTGCATAGAAGATAGAACAAGTGCGTTCTTCAACTAAAATTTATATATAAGCGCCTCGGTGGCGTGGTCGGTATGGTGTTGGCGTGCCACCTCGGTGACCGCGAGTTCGATTCTCGGGCGTTTTATTGAGGAGTGAGAGATGTGCATTTCTGGTGATAGAAGTTCAGTCTCGACGTGGTTCAGAAGTCACGTAAAGCCGTTGGTCCCGTTGATGAATAACCACTGGTTCCATGCAATGTAAAAACACCATACAAACAAAAACTAAAATTATATTGTGAAGGCCAATGCGACGGAAAACTCAGTTCCTTTATCCTGCCAGGCCTGAGGAGAACGTGAAGATAAAACTAGCAAAGCAAGAAGTTGAATAAAATAAAGGATAGAATTGAATCCTCGTTTATGTCTTTATCAATATCCTTTGCGTGTGTTTTCAAGAGCGATTTCGATTAAAAAAAAGATAAAAATATTCATCTTAAGATTTAAAATACAATGAAGTTATTGTTAGACAAAGAGCTGTATTGTTCTTCCAGCATTCCAGACAAGTAAGGCTGTGAGTAGATCACGAGTAGTGTTATGTTAAAAGGATCATTAAAACTAATTGTAACCATAGAGCTGTTCTTACAACTGTCTTATTCGCTGAGTAATCGGATGACTACACTTCTAAGTCACACAGATGCCAAACTGGTTATGGAATAACATAACAATGTATTATTTGCCCAAAAGTTGTATGGGTAACGTTGAACTCATTCACCCAGTCATCTAGGAGGAAACACACGGCATAGTGAAGGACACACTTTACTTATTCACCCAACCGTTGTGGACGTAGGGTATAGTCACTCATAAGTTCATGGATGCTCCCAGGCATAAAGCTAATTCCATCCAACCCCTTTCTGGACATCGGGTCTGTATAGTGACTTAAGACTGGCATACACCAAAACTTTCTACAACAGAGTTAGGTAGTTGAACATTTGGCCAGTTCCGCACTCCCAGACACCTGTCATCCAGAAAGGGGTGAAATGGGAATTTCTCACACACCCGGACATCCCTGAATTTATATGAGTGACTGTACACCCTTTTTTTTTTTTTTTTTTTCAAGGATGAGGAGATACCACTAAACATCTTATTCGCCTATTCATTTTGGAAATATCACATATTAATCCAACATTTGTGCTTATTCAAAAGTTGGGAAATCAACTTCCTTATTTATATAAAGTAAAATATCGGATAGTTGTAAAAATAATATACATAGGCCTAACTCAACCACCCAATAGCCGAGAATGAAATCCACCAATAAATAATCCAGTTATTGTGTTTAGCCCGGTCTTTTTGAGTTGTATTCAGCAGATAATATACTCAGTGTCAGGCTTCTTTACCCAAAATTGTTGGGCACAAGTTATCCTTATTTGCCCAGATTTTTTTTTTTTTTTTTTTTTTTTGCGCATCTGTTGGGTGGAAGGAATAACACACTCACGCTTATAATCATTCAGTAGTTGAGCGTGCAACTGTAGAATTTACTCAACAGTAAGGAGAAATTAATTGTATGAGACTTGTTAAAATTATTGAGGAGAATAATGTGTGTTCTAAGCCTTATTTGTCCAATGATTGTAATTATTATCTACTTAACGGATGGGGACAACATGCAGATCTATTCACGCAACGGTTGGGAAGTCTTTTCTCTCAACATCTCGTGAAATAACATACACAGCCAGTCGTATGCGCCTCCATAAAAATTTTTAAGCTTTTAACACAACGTTCCTCGACACTACATGATTATCTTCCCAAAGGCTTGAACGAATGTTAACCAAACAGTTCGAGGATTAACGTAAGCAATTACTGGATTGTTTTTATTATTAAAGTAGTTTAACCAGACCACTGAGCTGATATCAACCCTTACAAGGCTAGGACAAACGAATTGAATGGAACACCAGGTCCAGGCCACAGACCAAGCGCTGGGCCAAATAGGTCATCTGTGTTTTAATGAATAAAAAACATTATTTTTAATTATGTAAAGTTATATTTTGCTCTAGAACACGCGCACACATTAAATACACTTACTCAGTAAGAGAATTAAAAATAATGATAAAAATCACCATGTTTAGTAAAATTTTTTAAAAATTCTTATTGTTTTAGTAGATTAAACGTCATAAGAGTTGTTGTATTTTCATTATTTACTCATTTTTATATTTTATGAATTAAGTTCCTTTTTTTTGTGAATATTTAAATATTAATAATGGAAAATGTTAAAGATTTAGACAAAATTTTCCAGATCGATTTATTTCTAAAACTGGGTAACCGCTGTTGGTTATATTTTGAGCATTCATACAACACATGTTCAGCTGTTAATATCACTTTGCATTTTGAGCATTGGGAAGTAGGATTATGTGGACTGTTCATGAAGTGTCCAAGTGTCAGACCAGTGTGCTCTATTAGGAAACGTGTCAGAATTACCTGTTTGTCTTTCTGGTATGATGAACTCCACTTTCCAACACTAGGTTTTATTTGTTTTCATTTATTATTTTCATTTCTTCATTCCATATATTTTGCCATTTATTTATAATACCCATTTTTATGTGCGTTACATGATAATTAATAGGGATATTTACATTTCTAGGGCTGAGAACTAGAAGGGCCAATGTCATAAAACCATGTTTTCAGAAAAACGCATTTAAAATATTGCTTCCTTTATTAAAATTCAGTTAAGTACAGCAAACGAAAGCTTTTTTTTGGGGGGTGATTGCTTAACTTATAACATTGGCCATTATAGCACTGAAACAGATAAATTTCTAGTTTAGTGACGGTCTTAACTACAATCGGCCATTTTTTGACATTGGCTCTTTTAGTTCTCAGCCCTAGATTTGATCTAGTCATATTGGATGCGGTTGGGTGAATAACACACCAGCGGTGTTATTCCTCCGACGTGTCTGGAAAGTGTCTTCATAATCATACTTATTATTGCTGAGTAAATGTCCTTTCCTAACTTGTTCAGAATTAGAGAATTGTGCTGTGCATATTACAAGGCGAATCTGTTCTTGGAATGAGCTTGTGGAAGAACATTAAAACGTGAAGACCTTCATTGAGAAACGGCTGTTATTTTATAGCCCCTACTAAGTCTTTACTTAGGTGCAATTTGCAGTTAGTTCGTGCATTTGCGAGCGTGAATAGGTGCTTATCTGATTTCATAGATAAATACATTGTATTTCCTGTCATCTGCTTATCTGATTTCATAGATAAATACATTGTATCTCCTGTCATCTGCTTATCTGATTTCAAAGATATATACATTGTATCTCCTGTCATCTGCTTATCTGATTTCATAAATAAATACATTGTATTTCCTGTCATCTGCTTGAGAATTGAACTTGCTAGTTTAGTAGATAGTCCATGGCATAAAGTTTTATTTTTCTTATTGAAACTCAATATTGGAAAATTGATGGTCAATAATAACTTCAGTTAATGTTTAGATTTATTGCTTAGGCTATTGCCATGCATAGCCACATGTTTTAGGAACTGTTTTATGGAGAATTAGAAAGATAGTTAGGGATTATTGTATGTGTTTTATTACAATGTAAAGAATATTTAGCCATTTTGAGACCCAGTAGAATACTGTTTGCTAGGAAACATAATTATATAAGTAAGCTTTGAAAAGAGAGAATTAGATGTTACTCGCAATTTGGAGAGGAGTTAGAACTGAAAATAAAGATATATATATATATATATATTATATATATATCTTATATATAATATATATAATAATATATACTATATATATATATATATATATATATACCTCCATATGAGTTGTGTAATATATATATTATATATTAATATATAATATATATATATATATATATATATATATTAATATTATATATATATATATTATGTGTATATAATGGATTATACTGAACATACGCATTTGTTCACATATGTAAAGCTCAGATTTTTGTGAGAAATTTCACACAAAATTGCTGAAACTCTTTATCAAAAATTCTTTGGACCAAAGCTGTTCATTATATCTCTTAAGCATGTCCCTCACAACGGATGTGTCTCTTGATTATTGTGGAATATAGATATCATCACATTATGAAGAAAATGTTTGAATGTGCGTTTGTGCTGCAGATCAACTTTTTTTTTTTTTTGGTGAGACATAAACTGAAGCTTCAAATTGTAGCCTAAGCAGAAAATAAATTTCGCGCAGCTGCCACAAAGTAAGCAAGCGCGGTCATGCAAGAAGGTAAACTCATTCCAGCAATGAAAGAATAAATAATTCTTTCTGGAAAACTATCCAATACGTTGTAGAAGTTATGAGCCATGGAAAAAGTATTCTGGGAATGCAACCAGTGGGGAACGGAAACCCAAGAACCATTGTAAGAATTTAGGTGAATATTTGGGCTGGGATCAACAAAATGTGAAGACAAAAGAGAGGAATTCTTCTTCAGCGAAGGTATGCATACTGCTCTCCTCTAGGATCCGCAAAAGGTGAAGCTTCCGTTCCGTGCGAGGGAACGATGTCCTTTCACTTTTCAGAATGAAGTGGAGACGGAGGCATTAAACGTTCAATGCAAATGACTTAGAGGAAGGATTATACTCGGCTGGAAATAACCCTAGACTAAATTATTATTCTGTTGACGTGATCGCCCACCATAACCAGTTCCCAGGAAATCTTTAGACAAGTCTTTCAAAAGGATCCTCTGTTTCATAACCATAAAATTGAAACTGACGATGTCGACGTCACCTTCCATGGTCGAAAGAGGCTGAAAACGCCAACTCTGGTGCAAAACTCAATCATGGTTCAAAGTCCTTGAATACCAATTTCATTCAGCTCCTTGCTTAACCTGCTGAGCGTTTCCTTTTTATCCTTCTCCCGCCCACCACCATCGAAAGTTAAGTGTCTCCCTCAAGGGCATTTAACCTTTCTTAGAAAGGGAGGAAAGCGGTCAGAATGTGTGAAGCAGATGGCAGGAACCTTCTCATGAAATTCCATTCTCAACTCCTTCTGGATTACTGAATGAAAATAAGGAAAGGAAGCAGTGATGCCGTTTTTTCTTCACAACATTGGCTTTCAGCAGTGTTACCATATGCAGTCCTTCTGATTTTTTTTTTACTTTATTTATGATTTAATGGTTAGAATGCGTATTTTCTGATGTAGAATTATTTTCCTGGATGTTAGAAAACTATGTGTCACTAGCTTAATATAAAATATTTTTGACGAAGAAAAATAAAGGATTTCAATCAATTTCATTTATATAAATAAGCAGGATATGTTTTATATCTTTATTTTCATAATAAAACATAAAAAGGCAAAGTGAAGATTTTTTTTCTTCAGTGCCGTGGCCTGTGGTCGGAAAACCCACGGAGGGTTGCCAGATGTCACCAGAAAGTTACACAAACAGACGAAATTCCTCAAAACGGCAACCCTGAAAGGAAGCTGGAACACATAATGTGAGGAAAGCCGAAACTCAGAAATGTGTTTCATTTTTTAGAGAGGCAGCTTTTGGTAGAAATTCTAATATGGTGACTGGGTATCGAAATCGATGCATCAGGGGGCTTTGATCGTTATTTATTTCATTTTTTTTCATTTGAAAGAGACTTTGCATAGAAGATATTATACGTTACTTATGGAATTTAGAAGTACTGTAAGTTTAAAAAAATAGCCAGCAAGCAAAGTATTTTAAAGGCAAATATGTAGACCGCAGCACTCGTGAAAAGTGACCCATAATCAAGTGATATGAGGAAATCCATGTCGTTTTTGACACTGTACTTTGTATTTTTATATGCGATCACAATGGCTGTAACTGTCGTTAGGATTGATAAATGTAAATTGATTGTTACAGTAATGAATAATGTTTACCTATTGTAATGCATAATGGTTACCTATTGACGAAAGAATGTTTACAAATTGTGTTGTCAGAGATTATGATTTTGTTTTGTATGAGATTATGATTTTGTTTTGTATATCTTTCAAACTAACTAATCTTAGTTTTGTGAAACCTTGAAGGCTGCATTGTAGAATCCGTTACCGAATTAAAGAACTGTTTTTGAGTATTTATTATAATCCGGTTTAGTATATACCTTTGTGCAGTGAGTTTCGAAATCATACCTCTGTGCAGTGAGTTTCGAAATCATACCTCTGTGCAGTGAGTTTCGAAATCATACCTCTGTGCAGTTAGTTTCGAAATCATTGCAAGGTGAAAGGATTTTCACCACTGCAATGAGATTCGAGTGAGTAAAGGATTCCTTGCATGAAGAAATGTTGACCTTCACCGAGGATGGAGCTTATCCCGTAAAGAAGTCAAGAATTATATACACTCACAGGGAGTTGATTACGATACAAGGGCAACGCAGCGAGATTAATTAGTCTCTCAAGTTACCAAAAAGAAATCCAAGGCTACCGTTACACAGAGAACATACGGTAGAAACTCATAAACTTACGACTTCAGGGAGACCTCACGACCGCATGAAACGACTGCCGGATGCCTCGCCAATTTTTGCATTAGAAGATACAACAAGAGCGGTTCCGGTTCGAGCAGCGGAATTGTCGCTACATTATACATACATACATACATACAAATACACACAAATATATTTATAATATGTATGTAATATGTGTGTGTATGTGTTTCTGTACATCTAATAACCAGAGGAAAGGGAACCCGTTTTATATTCATGTGGTTCTTAGGCAATACATATCAGTGATTATATAATCACAAACAGCATTGACAGCTAACACGTGTTGGTGGTAGGCATTTTCAGCCATAAAAACCTCAACAACATTAACCATGCTTTTAGTAAAGTTTACATACATAATACTAGCTCTTGTGATAATGATCGTGATTATGGATTATTTATTGCAATGATTCTAACAACTGTGTATTTCTTAAGACGACCAATTACCTTTCTTTAAAGAAAAGTTGCTTTTTCTTTGGAAATGCTGTAACTTTCTTATTTGAAATTCCTTTTGTGGTTAACCCAAGGACAAAGCAGCCCCCTTTTCTTTCTGGGGAGAAGTGTTTCCTTTGTGTGAAGAGTAGAGGGAGGAGAATGAGGAAAGACGGTGAGATACCATCACATTCTAGTAGTAAAACTAATTGATATTTACAGATATTCAATCATTGTCTCCCCACATGATATTGGTACTTGCAGACAGACATGCAGACGATTTAAAAACAAACACAAACAAACATACAATAGTCTCCTCGCTGTTTTTTTCAAGTACTAATATCACATTTGGGGGTAAAGATTGAATTTTAAATAATAATAATTATTATTACTAGAGTCTGATAAACTCACCGTCCTACCAATTTCTCCCTCTATTCACACAAAGGAAACACTTCTCCTTTTGTAGTCATCCTTATACATACATACATACATACATATACATTGTCTAATGGTTTTTCTAAGTCTGTATGCGGTGCACAGTTGTAAAATTTTTCTATGATTTTTTTTTCAAACTTTTGAAATCTCTGTTCCCAAAACGTGCGATCATATTCGTGTGTTGTAGCAGAGAAATCAGTGGGAAATAAACATAAGTGAAGTGTAATTCGATGCTGTAAGTTCAATTGAGAGATAGCCGAGTTCATTGAAAGTAAGTTTACCAACTCCTTGAGAAAAGATTGCATCTTCTATAAAGGTACCCAGTCAGCTTCAAACCATAATGATTCCTGTTAATATCGTCTGTGTCTTTTTGGAAAATGTCGGCCATTTACTTCACTGCAATAAGGAAGTGGAATTGAAAGAGTAGTAAAGGAGTGATTGCATTTGGTGCAAGGTAAATAAGTGATTGATTTTTGAAAAATACTGCTGATTTACTTATTTTAATTCAGAAAACCAGCAGTGGTACAGACGGTGGTCTAAACATCACTTCGGTCTGACATCAGCAGATAGTGACGCTTATTCTATTGAGACAGACAGACAGACAGACAGACAGACAGACAGACAGACAGACAGACAGACAGACAGACAGAACAGGACAGACAGACCAGACAACAGACAGACAAAGACGACAGACAAGGGACAACAGACAGACAAGACAGACAGACAGACAGACAGACAGACACTGAACGTTAGTGACGAATGTTTGGAGAGCGACTGGAGGTGATGGAACCAGCAAGTCATTAGTGGATGTAATTGGATTCGAAACGTCATTTTGAGTTTTTTTTTTTAATGGCCTAGACGTCACATCATTGGGATGAATGGGGTTTCATTCATCCTATGAACCAGCGTCAAATACATAGTATACTGATTAAATTAAATTCATCCGCTTCATGTCTGTTTCATGTCCTCTAGCCAGTTCATCACCTGGAGTCACCTGGGGAATCTTCGTGGTGGCTTACGTTCTGAAATGGTTTGGCTGATTTATGGCAGACTTCGCTGCAGTGATTTTTTGTTCTCTAGTTCTCTAGTTCCAATCATGTCTCTCCTAAAGCCGTACCCTTGTTTAGTCGTTCCTTTTTATTTATTTATTTATTTTATTTTATTTTTTGACGGGGCTTCATACTAAGGTCATATAAGTTGGTCTTCCCTATCCTCTTAAAATAACTCCTGAATCTACACATATAACTTGATCTTTAAGACTTTACTGAAATTCAGCCATCCCATTCCAAGGGTCTCAACTTCAGCAACCGTATCAAATCGTCTTTCCATCGACAAAACAGTTTGTATATAAATCAGTGACCAGCAGAAAGTAAAGAGGTTCAAAAGCACCGACTAGAGGAAATAGCGCCTCATTGGCGTGATCGGTATGGTCTTTGCCTGCCACCTCGGTGGCCGCGAGTTCGATTCTCGGCCATTCCACTGAGAGGTCAGAGATGTGTATTTCTGGTGATAGAAGTTCACTCTCGACGTGGTTCGGAGGTCACGTAAAGTCGTTGGTCCCGTTGCTGAATAACCACTGGTTCCATGCAACGTAAAAACACCATACAAACAAACAAACAAACGAACGAACAGACTAGATGAAATGAAAGGTATGATGAGAGAGTATAATAAATCGCAATGCTTGCCTGAAAAAATAGTGTAACGAGTCCACAGGCAATAACTTCTAAATTTATAGAAAGATTGTTTTGGCTTATATACTTTCAAGTTCCTGGATTATAAACCAGTTGGAGATCGCAAAGACTGCAGCGTGTAGGAGTGAATTTCGTCAAGATAAGGACATATCCACAAAGTGAATAACTGAGGCTGATGCTCAAATGCTTGAGAATTGTCAGTCATCCGTCTGTAAAGAATAGGACCCCATTTTCATAGTACAAGGCGAAGAGCAAAAATTAATGGGAAAGAAAGATGACAGACTAGTAGAGTCATTTGTCAGTTTCGTTACCAATAATTGGAAAATGAAATATTATATTTTAATTTTGGTTTAATTTTTAGACAAATCCGAATATGATTTAAGGAGACCACAGCTATGACTATGATATTGCGCTACATGTCTTGTAATCCTATCATGTTTAACGAATTCTTGAGCTCCCACCTTATTGGTTATATATATTTATTACCTTCATTGCCTTTTCCAATTTTCTCTTTGGGCTTGATTCATACAAGTGCGTTGATTTGCCTGGTATTATATAAATTAATCTTAGTAAAGCAAGGCTTATTGGGGGCAAGAGCTCACCTGATAACAAATGAGGGCCATCCTTCCGTCGTGGCTCCATGAAAAGTGGGTGACCGGAGTGTTCCTGTCGTTGATGAGTTCGATGCTCCATCGTCCCTCGTACTTGATCCACACGAAGATGATTCCCGACGAGTCGCACGTCGCTAATTTCTGGTAGGGCTCGTTCCACTTCACAAGTGTCACCTGTGGGAAACACAGAGGGAAAGAGAGGTGTTAGAGCGTTGTTTAGGTTTAATCGTACACACACACACACACACACATACATATATATATAATATAACTGAATCACGAAAGTTTGGAACGTGATAAATGCATAAATAAAGGCATAAGCCACGAAGGAAAGTGGGATACTGGAGTAGCTACAAGATCTTTCGACTCGGCGTCAGAGGACGTTGAGTCGAAAGATCTTGCAGCTACTCCAATTTTTCACTTTCCTTTATACCTTTATATATATTCTTGTAATTTTTATAATTAAAATTATCTCAGTTTTCAATAATTATTTGTGGTTTCAGATCTGTCGTGTTGTTAGGTTAGTAACAACTTTGATGCGCGTTTCCCTTGAGATCATACATTTCGGTTTAATGTTGGTGTTCGATTCTTGTGATTTTTTTTAATATTTAATAAAAATGTCATCAACAGCAAAAGAAAAACAATTATAATAAACCTGAAAGTAGATAGGCTGAGAAAATATCGGAACCATCCATGTTGACTGCTAACATCTGATTCGTTTTTCCTGAGGCCTCAAATTTAAATGAAAATGTCTTGTCATTTTTATTTCATGTTTATTTTCCTAACTAGAAACGATGTATTAACTAACTAGAAACGATGTATTAATAAAGTTTTACAGTTTTTGACAGACAATGGCTCGGGTGAAGGAACAGACGTTACTGAAAGGCAGCTTGTATCCCGGCAAGGACTCGAGCAAAAGGACAATAAATTAGTGATTTAACAAATACACGAAGGTCTAGTAAAATAAAGGATAGAATTACTATGTGGTAAAAACATCTTGAAGTGATGTGTACCTAGAAAAGGAGATTTCCGTCTGTCAGAAGGGGTATCACGCTTTTCCGTGATACCCAAGAATTATAGCATATGCAGGACATTATACAAGTGGTGGTGCTTTTATCTTTATATATATATATATATATATATATATATATATATATATATATATATATATATATATATATAGACAATAGACATTGGTATATATATATATATATATATATATATATATATATATATATATATATATATAACATGTTTGTCTTCGTGAAGAGAAACCGCTGTGATTGGTAATATTATAGACACGTTTGATATGGTGTGACCTAGGTATGTGATGGGATACTTGTTAAATAGCTGAGTGTCATGGATTCCAGTCGTGAGTTGGAAAAGGCAAAGTAACGTCATATAGGATGAGAAGCGCCTCAGTGGTGTGATCGGTATGGTCTTGGCCTGCCACCTGGGTAGCCACTAGTTCGATTCTCTGGCATTTCAATGAGGAGTGAGAGATGTGTATATCTTGTGATAGAAGTTCACGCTCGACTTGGTTCGGAAGTCACGTAAAGCTGTTGATCCCGTTGCTAAATAGCCACTGGTTCCATGCACCGTAAAAACACCATACGAACAAGTAAACAAACATATAGCTGAGAATCCAGAGTTTGTGTTTGTGTGTTTGTGGATGTGTGCATTGGTTCCAGACTGATAGAATGATTTGTTCTATGTATTGCCTTCTTCACCTACTTCCCCTTTTAATCCTCTTATTTACCACACAAACATGCATACACATATACTACGCAGAATTGTTCATATCTAAAACCAGTTTGTAGCTAACAGAGGAAAAAAAGGTGTTCGAATCCATGTGTGCGAGTGCGTATTGAGAATGATATCCTCGAACTCCCCAACATATGCAATTGAAGTTAGTGAACTTTCTCGGAAATTATGTTAAAGATTCCTTTGTCGCCTTAACTTTCTTCAGTCGCCGTCGAGGAGGTGACGCTCAGATGCAGTGCCTTCGTTTATGAGGGAGGGCGAGAGACTGACGATCACTTTACTAGATATATTCACAGATATTAAACCACAAATATCTCTCCATATTGAGTTAATGCCATACGAATGACTAACACCCGAGGGGAATTATAGTTTAGTGCTTCCACGCCGGCGCCAGGATGTGAACTATGTCTGTGTAGATACAACGATACCCACTGGCTCCTGTAGGGGGATAGTGCCGTCAGTACACCTCATGCGGTGCAATGTTAGCATTACTTAAGGTTCTTTGCAGCATCCCTTCGGCCCCTAGCTGCAACTCCCTTTCATTCATTTGACTGTACCTCCGTTCGTATTCTCTTTCTTCGCTCTTACTGTCCACCCTCTCGTAACAATTGATTCCTAGTGCGTCTGCGAGGTTCTTTCTCCCGTTACCTCTTTCAAACCTTTTTACGGTTATTTTCCGCTTGAGCGCTGAATGACCTCACAGGTCCCCGTGTTTGGCCTTTGGCCTAAATTCTATATTCTATTCTATTCATATAACTACTCTTGGGTGCTAGTTGTTCAAAAGTATTGTATTTACTTGAATATGTAAATACAATAAAATCTCCACGTGTGATAAGAATTTCTAGATTTGTGTTTAATTATGTATTTAATGTTATGAATGCGTGTTCATGTGGAAGTCATTGTTAGAGAGAATTAAAGCGACTTTCGAATAGTCGTCTTGAAATAAAACCGATTAGTTGTGTGCTCATGTTACGTGATAAATGTAGTTTGGCATAATTGTGTTATGATTTTCAGACAACTAACAAGCGCAATAATTGCCGTAGTTAATTAACATTCTGCGCTGTTATGTTTTTCACATTTTGTCACCAAATTAATTGTGAATTTTGTACTGTGCGCGTAAGTTATACTTGTCATACGATAAATAAACACATTATAAACTTGCAACAGTTTATCTCTCCCCAAATGGACATTTTATGCCGTAAGAATTAGTGGTAAACATTAGGACGCGCAACCTTCCTAGAAGAATGAAAATGAATGAGTGTTACGAATGAGGCATTTAAACCCCATAAAAGAAAACCCATAAAGAGGGAGTAAGGCGGAGGCGGAGGAAAGTAATGGTTTTTTCTAGTCCTTCGGGTACAACAAACCCATAATAATAAGGTTGTGTCCAGGGGTTACATTGCCCATTTTTTACTCTTTGTGTGACCACGTTGGAATTAATTTGGTTACATTTGGTTATTGCCGTTTTTAATCTCACCAGATTCCCTCCTTGTAAGCGTCTTAGTGTTTTATATTCATTCACCCAATTTCTCATTCACATATTTGCTGAATATATTTAAATCTTATTTCTTTTAATCGACAAATTGCACCGTGTAGCTCTGTAGCGACTTTTCAGGTTATATTTTTTAGGATCTTCATTTTTTTTTTTTTTTTTTAAGAAGGAAGTTGTAAATGTGTATTTATAAATTAAATGTAAAACGGGTAAAGCAACTGACGTATGAAAGTGGAATATAATTATCAAATGGTTCTGCCTTCCACTTTGAATGATGCCGCTGTGCAACACTACAGCGTCCTGGAGATAGGATATGTTAATCTTGTCATAATTTCGGTGAAATACTAATTTTGTAATAGTCGTTTCCAGCTAAAGTCGTTTGTAAAGCAATATAAATTTTATGGCATTGTATTACCGTTTCCTAAACGCCTTAAAAGTGCACATACTCTTCGTCTTCCTTTATAGTTCTTGTCTTTGAAACGGTTCGTAAAATGCTCCATCATCACACGGGCTACGTCGAATTACAATATTTTTTGTTTTATTGGTATTAATCTCGCTCACCCTGTAATTTTCTCTGATACCATGAAGATGGCAGGTAGGTACTTTGGGAGTTGGCGATCATTTTCTCCAATTATTTATTTTTGGCGTCGACTTGAATTTCGAGGGCTTTGGTCAATGTGATTGAAACATTTACAATGTTTATTTAAATCTCTGGATCTATGAAAGATTTAAGTCACAAGTTTCGTATTCAAGATGATACACGAAGATTAATGTATGTTTTAACCTTGACCTGTTTTTAAGTCAGAGGTCAAGTTGGTCATTATTTTCCTTCATATTTATTTTCACTATGACCCACTTTTGAAGTTCATAAATCATTTTTAAGTTGAATATTTTACTTGCTCTAATTTTTAATAGGACTTGATAGGTTAAGTGTCTTGATCATATTTATTTTTCAAGCCACAAGTCAAGTTAAGACCAGTCCGTTTATTTTTATAATCCCTTTCCCAGGTACTTCACCTTGATATTTCCTCACTTCACAGACCAGTTAAAGGAGCGGCAGCTTTTCTTCAGAATTTTGTCTCTAGACCTCGGGTCTTTAAAACCTTTGTCGAGTCTTATTATAAATGAGTTCCTGGAAAAAGGGTATTTCATTCTTCATTCCTCTCGGTATGCTAAAAGCCCCCTGCGGATTAGCTTTTAAAACTATATTATTCTTTCAGTCACTGCTGGTCCCTTTTATTATTGTTCCAATTAACGAAGTGCTTCTGTTTTGAGATGATTTGAGGAGAGTTATCAGTGTGCAATATTCTGACATTTAAGTTCGATAACACTGCATAACATCGGTGTTCAATGGGAGTATGTTGAAATCTTGTTCTTTCCTTTATCCTTTTCAACGCTGCATGTGCCAGACTGACTTGGGGAGTAAACTGGATTTCAGGTTCGAGCATTCGGAAGAGAGTTACGTATATCTGCTGTTTGAGAAAATGCTTTTATGAATTCCATAAAAACCCACCAGGTGAAATTGTCTGTTTTTCGCGGTTCTTTACTGGTTCTGGAGTGGAGACAATTTTTGAAGTTTACTGGTATTTGTTTTTAGGTATGTGTTTTGTATGTGATTATTTAGCGTTATAATTGGATTGACCTATAGGATATTTTATATGTTAAATTAACCACTTGGTTATTAATTGCATGCATTCTCTCTCTCTCTCTCTCTCTCTCTCTCTCTCTCTCTCTCTCTCTCTCTCTCTCTCTCTCTCTCTCTCTCTCTCTCTCTCTCTACAAAAATTTGAAATTTTTTTCGCCTTTGGAAAGCTACCTGAAGTCGGTATTAGCTAATTGTATTTTGCCTCCATAATAATTTCAGTTAACAAAAGATTGCTTCAACCTTTTGTTCTCCGATATGCACGAGGCAGTTGTTATGGTGGGTGCTTTTCGAGCCTGTCGCAGTTTGCCGATTGACGTCACGGGGAAGGCCTTAATTCTTGCAAAACGGTATTGAAAACACATTTGAACTCAAGATTTTAGGTCAGCTTTTGTGCCTCCTCCTCCTCCTCCTCCTCACTCCTCCTCCTCCTCCTCCTCCTCCTCCTCCTCCTCCTCCTCCTCCTCCTCCAACCAGGTTAATTACACAATGAGTATTTCATGTCAGTCGTAAGCCGTTACTATTTGTTGTGATAAAGTGAATCCACATAATTGTTCCAATTTATTTATCAGATTTTTACGACCGCCAGTAACCTAGATTATTTTTTGATAGGATTTTTCTGGCAAGGACAAGCAATGTTCATGGTAATATATTTTACATTGTTGTAATTTTTCAATATTGTCATTGCATCCAGGTCATCGACACAGTTTCATTTGACAGATTGAACTGTGCCATCTCCATGGAGATCCTGAGTTTACTCTCTCTCTCTCTCTCTCTCTCACAACCACACACACACACACACACACACACGATGTGAGAACTATAAAACAATTAGGGTCCATTATAAATATAATATGCAAATTAAAGTGTGTGTGAGAGAAGAGAGAGAGAGAGAGAGAGAGAGAGAGAGAGAGAGAGAGGAGGTTCTTGGTGTTAGTTTCATTTGTTACGAGCTGGAATTTTGTTTCCCTAGGATAGAATAACAGGACTTTTATCTTCTTTTGTTCTTTTTAACTGAAATATAATGATAGTTATGCGGTGGTGTGTATTATTTCTCGCAGTAAAGCACCGCATGATTAATTATTAATTCTAAGCAACGTTTCCATCCGTATTTAATTCTCCCAAGTCCAGAACTCAATTTTTCCTTTTGTCTCCCTTATTGTACAGAACTCACCTGTAGCCATTCAGAGATTTATGATATATATATCTGTAAAATAATCCCTCCGAAAGAATACGGTCCAAGGCTTTAAGGTAGAGATGACTTAGCATTTAAATATCTTTTGCAAATTTCTTTTCCTTTTCTTTTTTTTTATTTCCTTGCAAGCCTAGATTTGAATGCTTTGCAGATTTTCAGATTGAATTCCTGACAGCGTCCGCATGATTTTTTTTTTTCTTCCCCTGACTATTGGATTTCCTTTCCGAAAACTCCGAGCTGCGCTGACGTCTATGAATTTTAAAAAACGCGACGTGTCTGTCTCTTAGTTTGTTGTCGGCTTCCTCTTCACTGGTGCATGTGTGCTCACTCGAGCAGTTCTCTCACGTCCTTTTTACCCATTCTCCGTCGCCCGTTTCGTGGATCTGTATCGCCCTATGGGTGGTTGTTTGCCCAAGATTTGAATGGCATCGCTAATCCTTAGCGTAACTCTCGGGAAGTGTTGGGCCGGTATTTATTGTTATTTGTGCGTTACAGTCACGTACACTGGCATGAGTACAGTTCTATAATATATCTATTCTAGATTATAGTAATAACTGATATATCTATAATAATATATATATATATATAGATATAATATATATGTGTATATATAAATATATAATATATAAATATAATTATATATATATATTATATATATATATATATATATATTATATAATATTAAGCGAATACCACAGGAAAAATGATAGACAGAAATTCGTAGCTCAGCGCTTTCGTCCTTTAAGGGTTATCATATCATAAGCTATTGTAATGACATTTACAGTGCTGATTTATGGTGTTTTTAAGGAATGAGTACACAACATTATTCTTTAATAGGAGCAAAAATGTATTTTTTTTAATATGTTTTTGTTTTTTTATAACTTTATTTTGCAAATTTTGACAATTTTCTCCACCATTATTTATCAATCAATTTTAAAAATTCAAAAAACAAACCAAAGTTTATTTCAAAGAACAAAACTGCATTAATAAAATGATCAAGTTAGCTTTTGTTTAATCTGAAAGAATGAAATAGTAAATACCAGCAAAAAAATACCACAAAAAACAAAAAAGCATTTATATTAAATATTATATGTAAAAAATAATACAAATGAAAATGCAAAATTAACATGAGAAATTATTCCCAAATAATTACTGAATATAATGCTTTTTAAAGTATTCAAATCCAATTATAGATAGCCCAGGTATAGAGATTTGAATGTACAAAACAAATGTTTTGAGAAAAACGCAGTCAAAGTGTCTGTCCCCTCTATTTTTTCAGAGATTCTATAGCCTCTAATATAAAATAATGGCTAGCTGGTTCTGAACTTTTGTCAACAACTACAAACACGAGTTAATTACACTTGCTTTTGTAAGGAGAGTTTCATTATTGCATGTTTTCTGTTTATCAACTTTCCCAATGATTTTTTGGGCGCTTTTCTTGGCTTCTATTATGTTTGCTAATATTATGAGAACTTGCTGCCTGTCGACGACCAAACTTCTTACAAGGTATAATTATGAAATAACACTTGTAAGTAAAGAAAAGCACCCAAAAAATTAATTGGTAAAGGTGATAAACATAAAGAGATGAGATAATAACAATCTCTACAAAAGTTAGAGTGTAACTAAGTCGTGTTTGTCGTTTTTGACTAAAGTTCAGAACCAACTCGTCATTATAAGGGAAAACATATCGTACGTATTATGTACCAGAAGGAACAAAAGATATAAAAAATAAGTGGGGGGGGGGGGGGGAGAAAGCAGAAGCTCAGTTCTTGAGCTACAGAATTTTCAGTATCCACCTGCATTTGCAAAATTACATTTTTTACCTATTAGAATGCTTCAGATCGGCAACATCTTACGTCTGGTAGTGCAGTACACCATTAACTTTGAGATACTGTGAAAAACGCAACTTTACTAACTTGGTAGAAAATCATCCCCCAACCCCCGTGTGCCTAGACGATGTCTTATCTAAGGACGAAGGCGCTGTTACGAATTTCTGCCTATTATTTTCCCCGCACATGACGATGTCATATTAAAGGACGAAAGCGCTCGGCTACGAATTTCTGCCCATTAATTTTCCTGCGGTATTAGCTTATATCATGGAGTCACGTGCATCAATTGTGATTTTTAAGTATATATATTATGTATATATTATATATATATATATATATATATATATATATATAAGTGTATGTATATACGTTTAAGCGTATAAAAACTTAAGTATGGACATGTATAAATTATACTCTGGCATAGTATTTCCCTGTGCGCCGTAGGGCACAAAAGCTTGGAGGATCGATTTCTTTGACCACACCCAGTAAATGACCATGATGCATTTAGTTTGGAAGTCATGGAACTTGTGTCGTGCATAGGTAAATTACTAAGAACAGAAAGTTAAAAAACATTCTTGTTGAATTTCAGGAGATATTCTTAAGCGTGACGCCATTTTATGAAAGTATTCTATTCTCTCTCTCTCTCTCTCTCTCTCTCTCTCTCTCATATTTGTGAATATGTGCAACTCTTTTTCTTCTATCTAGTAATTCGTACGTCTGTTTATAAGATAATGGATCCTGAAAAAATATACAAAACCTAAGAGTGCAATTTTGTGTTGATAGGGCGCATTTTTGAATGACTGCAGAATGATGAAAAAAGTAGGAAATCGTGGAACGTTTAGTGAGACGAATAACAAAGAAGACAAGAACTATTTTTAAAATGTTAGAAAGGAGGCAAGTCAGGCATATAGGATTACGAGACGCTTTGGTATTGAGAAGAGAGTTTCAATGAATATATTAACCATGGGCTGAAAGTATATCGGAACGAAGAAAACGTTTTTTTAACGGAATGCATAAGAAGAATAAAATGCAAGCGAGAAAATAGACTGACAGTCGACTCCGTTGGGGGTAGTGCCGTCAGTGGACCTCATGTGGTGCACTGTGGGCATTACTTAAGGTTCTTTGCAGCGTGCCTTCGGCCCCTAGCTGCAACCACTGTCGTTCCTTTTACTGTGCTTCCTTTCATATTCTCTTTCTTCGTCTTGCTTTCCACCCTCTCCTAACACTTCATTCAGTGCAACTGCGAGGTTTTCCTCCTGTTACACCTTTCAAACCTTTTCATCTCAATTTACATTTCAGCTCTGAATGACCTCATAGGTCCCAGTGCTTGGCCTTGGCCTAAATTCTTTATTTAACTCAACATAACTCGACGACAGTCGACCGTCTAGTCGGCTAAGGGTAATTATTATATATAAACAGGAAAAAAGAATGGGTATATAGTAGGTTTGAGAATATGTGTTTTTAAATAAAAATAGGTCTCAAACAAACCTAAATTACATTTTTATGTTATTTAATATGCCATGGAAAGACTGATTACACAAGTCACGGAATAAACAAAACATATAGGTACAGTATATAGATCAGATGCGAAGTGAAAAGTACCTTGGATGGACTTTGAATTTCTTGATATTCAGGGATAACAGTGAATACTGGTGATATCTGAGAGAATCCATTATTTATGGAAGACAAGCAAGGTTCTCGTGCAAAATTTAATGTTGACTTTAGTAACCCAATGAACGGAATTCAGGAAGATGAAGCAATGAATGTCAGTATTAGTCGTACAGAACTGGAAAAAAATAGTTAACCGTTAAAGGTGGCAAAATATTTGGAAGAAAAGGTTATCTAAGCAATCACGAAGAATTTCTTGAGGTGATCTCAACAGGTCAAATATTGACTGAGAGTGAAAAAGTATATATGTTGCTGGTGAATTATCTTTGCATATTATCATTATTATTATATTTCATTAAATGAAACCTATTCACATGGAACAGGCCCACGGGACCATTGACTTGAAATTCAAGCTTCCAGTGAATGTTGGTTTTAACGTCCCACTGCAAACCCCACACTGCATCTGTAACTGATCATGGTACAATAGCGATTTTTCATCGCTTGGGGGAGGCGCGAACCCGTGACATCTACCGCGACCCCAGCCACCGTACCAGCGGACTAGATATGTGAAGTAATGAGGTTGTAAGTGGTCTGAAAAGGTCACTGTAGGCGAAAGGAGGAATGACAGAGCTGTTTGAAGGTTATGTGGTCACGTGAAGAGAATGGGGACTAGGCTGGTGAAAGCCTTGAGAGGAGGAAGGGGATGATGGAGCTATAAAACTGATTGGGTTGATGTGTTGGCAGAAGCGCTGAAACGGATGGTCCCTGTCACCCGGGAAGCGAGACAGCCACTACGAAATAGAGATGGTTAACACATGTATGTACAGGGATTGACACCAGGCTGGTGAGCCTTTGTGTAGAATCATTAAGTGTATCACATGGACTCATCATTTACCTACAGTTAAAACATAAGTTTGATGGAACTTTGGCAGCTGCAACGTGTTCCCCGCCATTTTTCACTCGGATATACAAAAGGAGAAACTGGGTGAAGTTTTCCACCGAAAACTCAGTTCCATTTCTGAACAGTGAGTGGGAGGCAGTCCACATTTCGTTAGTCGTTAGTGATCATGATAAAATGAGGATATTGAGTAAGTAGGTCTTTACAGCGATAACGAATCACGTTTTTCATGAATGAAAGGCGCATGATCATAATAATAATTTTCTATAATCATGGCTACCGTCTACTCTAGAGAGAGTGAAAAAATCTGTTGAAAGTATGTATTGAAAGTACTCGATACATCGGAAAATGCACTAGTATACAGTTGAAAGACTGTATCAATCAGCATTTGGTTTTCAGAACGGGTAATTGAAGTAAGTAAGGACATAAGA
>NC_087210.1:29532162-29577162 GCF_015104395.2 Macrobrachium nipponense
CGTCCCATCGGTCGTTGTATTAGAAATACTCATAGATTATATATATTATTTTAATTAGTCGTAGGACTAACTCTGTTCTGTCCGTCATTTTGATTTTATGAATTTTTTGGCCATGATCCTTACAATCGGATGATTTTGTTTTGGAGAAAGTGGGAAGATCATTCATGAGATGGTAAATTTAGTGTGTTGTGGCTAAATATTCTAAAAACTATTTTTAATGTAGAAATCGTGCGTATAACATTATACAAATATATATATATATTATATATATATATATATATATATAGATATAATATATATATATATATAATATCTATATATATATATATATATATATATTAGAGAGAGAGAGAGAGAGAGAGAGAGAGAGAGTATCGACCCTGGGTGTGAAAGAAAGTGGTATATGAAGTGAAGATAAGGAAGGAATGGCAAGGTCTAATCTAGCAGAGAACAAAAAATCCTATCCTCTAAATAAGGAAAGTTATGGGAAACCTGCAGATATTGTGAATAATAATTTGATCTTTTGAATCTACCTACCTATTTCCAGTAAGTATATCGTCATTTCTGGTATTTTTTCTTTTATTTTTAACGGTACAGACACGTCATATCTCTTTCCAACCTTTTGCGCGCACCCTGTCACCTTTTTTGCTTCACCTGTTCTACGAATCGCACATTTCCTTTTATTTCAAACTAACAATTTACTTGCGTTTTAAAGTTCAGTGTTGATATCGTTATGCTTTTAAATTTGGGCAAAAGAAAAAAATTCGTCTTCAGTAGTCCTAAGGTGTTATCTAAATTGTAAATTTTGTTGCTTTTACAGATGGCATCTTTTAAAATTAAATTGTCTTGTCTTCCAATGAATATAGAAAATTTTAGCAAATTTTTGGAAGTGGATGAATATTGAAGCTGGCCTTATATCATATTAGATATGTTTCTATAATGTTATTCTGTTAGAGATAAGCACCTCAGGAATACCGTTTTTATTTAAGGGGAAAATTCTCTTGGAGACTTGAAAGGAATATTGCCTCGTAAATAAATTAGGTCTCATTTGATGTGAATATGCAAAGTTACGCGTCTACAGTGAAAAAATCTTTCAGATGCTGTTGGGAAGCGTCCTCTTAAGCCCCGTCCACACGGTCGAACTTTGCCCGACAGACGTTGTTCGATGTGACGTCAGAAGCGGGAAAAGTCACAACCTTCTCCACATTTCTCCGCTTCTGACGTCACATTTTCCAGCATCTGATGTCACATCGAACAAAGTCTGTCGGGCAAAGTTCGACCGTGTGGACGGGGCTTTACTCTTGCTCAATAGTAATTTCATCTTGTTTTGTTATTTCTCTTTCCCTCTAAAGTAAATGAACGAAATGTGACACAGCAATTTAAATTCATATTCTGCGTTGGCCTGTAAGACTCCTAAACACCTTGAAGGGAATTTTTATTTGAGAATGGGCCATGTCGGAAAATTGTGGTGTGTACGTTTTTTTTTTTACCTGAATTCTGTTGGGTGCTTGATGCAGTCTGTATGGGCATTGAGGTCATTGCTTGTATTTATTTGTTTGTTGGGGTTATATAATTTATAGGGTGGCGTCCCTTCAGTTACCATTCTGTTACAGGCAGGTGCCCACCCTACGCCGTTGGTCCTCGAAGGACGTTTCCCACCACTAATTCAGTTCCTATTGCTTATGAAACGTTCGATTCAGAAGTTCTCATCCATCAGTACTTCCACAAAGAGCATGTTACCGCCACCTCCAAGCTGTGTTTGTGTTTCTTCCGTGGTATTCTTACTAAGATTTTAGAATAGATAACTTTTCTTAGAATCTTAGAATCTAAAATTCCAAGAGACTGCATCGGCAAGGGATAAAGGTCATTAGGTTAGAAGAATCCATACGTCCTGTTACTTGTTCATTGTGTCTTGAAGCGTATAGGAGGACATCCTCTAACTGGTGATACTTTGACAGTTGATGTCATGCGAGAACTGGCTAATTTACAATAAATGTCCTTAGGGCACACTGGTACTTACGGCAGCAGTGTTTCTAAATAAATATCTTTAAGGCATAGTGGTACTTAATTTGCAGCAGCAGCAGCAGCACAACTAATGTCTTCTAGGATATAATTGATACACATGTCCCACTCTTATAGCAGCAAAGGAGAGAAAGAGGACGATGTTAGTAGAAAATTATAGATTGGTGAAATCCACCATTTTATAACTCGGTTCACCGGAAATTGGCACAGAACAACTTTTATCATTAACCCTTTTCCCCCATTAAATACAATAACCTTTAAATAATTTCTTATAATATCTCATTATATTATTCGTTATTTTTTGTACGTGTGTAATTGACAGTTGACGTCGGTTGTTAACCTTTTTGCTTTAAAATTTGTTATCATTGCCCTTCATTAGCGAAGATCTGTCTAAGAGATAAATGGGGTAATTATTTGTCCAGAATGAAGTGAGTTTAAAGTTTTTTTTTTTCCTCTATATTGTACTCCTCAGTGTTGATGGCTATTGGACATTATCAGCATACATTTGTATATAAAATTATGTATTCTCTATATTTGGATATCGATTCTTTATATATATATAGATATATATATGTATATATATAATATATAATATTATATATATCTATATATATATAATATATATATATATATATATATAAGCTATAAACAGCTTCAGTGAAGGAGTATCCTCATGAAGAGGTGGAGACTATCCGAAATATAACGCATTTTTTTTGGGGGGGGACCTTGCTTCTTCGAATAGATGTGATTGTTATCCTATGTATGTATTTATCTATATATATATCTGTAGGTACACTATATATATATAATATATATATATATATATATATATATATATAAATATACGTATTATACACACACATATGGACATTGATGTATAGCTATGTATATATATGCATGGCTGTGTGTGTCAAACATAAATGGGCTGAGGTGTAGGTTAATTTTTCAAGTAGGACTCTCTTCAACTTCCTTTAATGCATTATTAAACCCCTCATGCATGAACTTAAAACGTTAAAACGAAAAGTAATTGATTCCGTTTCATAACGAGATGAAAATGAATTTTCCCAATTTTGAGTAATAAAAGCGAAGTGAATGGAAAAGATCTCTCACCGTGCGGGAAATATAAATGCCTATTTTCGTGCCAACTGGGAATTTGATCGGATTTTACATATTTTATTTGAAATGATATCGGGAACATTCATTTTACATCTCTCATTTCAGGGATTTTTCTCCCGTTTGGTCGTTTATTGGACGGCCGTTTCAGTTTTATTCGACTGTGCAAATCCGTTGATGTATTTTGTGATACAAGTCATTCATGTCCTTTATTTATTTAATGTACGCGTGGAAACGTAACTTACCTTTCTTCCTCAACCATTAGTTTGCGAATATCCTTTTTTTTAAATATTACAATCATGTTTATAGTGGTTTTCGTAAATGTAAATGAGATACGAAAGTAGAATATCAAACGGGAAGGATCAGTATAGGTTGGATGGATGAAAAAAATGTAAGATTTTCGTAAAATAACTGAATCATTGTGAAATATAAGTTTCCTGTGGAATTACGGCCCGTCTTTTTTTTTTTTTTTTATTCACTTTAATATGATCAGATTGTCCGCCCCATTGAAATTCTTTTTAAATCTAAAAAAAAAAGATGGTTTCAGAGTGGCAGCAGTTGGAATTGGGTAGGGATAGAATTGTCCTGTCACGGGAGTATTCATTAGCGTGAAGCTTCGAACATCGTTTGAATCAGACATTTAAATGGAAGAGAGGCTCGGCCTCTCGATTAGTTTAATACAGATGTGAAGGGAAATAAAGGATGCTGCGTAGGCATCAGCAGAGTTTTTGGAAAGGGAGGCCCTTGTGTGTGGGAAGAGCATGATTTCTTGTGCCTCTCTCTCTCTCTCTCTCTCTCTCGTTCTTACTCTCTCTCTCTCTCTCTCTCTCTCTCTCTCTCCTCTCTCATATAGTGAAATTGCTGTTGTCTGCAAATGCTGAGGTAAATAGGTTAAATATCATGGGGTTTGATAGTATAGGGAAAAAAAAAAGGTTAAAAATGTGCCGAAGTTTCCTTGATGCAATCGAGTTATCTGTACAGCGTATTATCAAGGCCACAGAAAACTGATCTATCGTTCGGTGGTCTCTGTATAATGCTGTGTGAGCCGTGGCCCGTAACTCTTTAGCCACGGCCTTTGATGGCCTGTCCTACATCGTTGCCAAACACACGATTATGGCTAACTGTAACAGAGGTTATAGAGCTGCAATACGCTATGTTTGATGATTGGAGGGTGAATGGTCATCATCAATTTGCAGCCCTCTAGCCTCAGTAGCTTTCAAGATCTGAAGGCGGAGAGAAAAGGAGTGGATGGAAAGACACATCCATCTCAATTTTTCTTTTACAAAAAAAGATAATTATATCTTAGTTTTACCAGATCACTGAGCTGATTAACAGCACTCCTAGGGCTGGCCTGAAAGATTGGATATTTTTACGTGACTAGGAACCCATTGGTTACTTAGCAACGGGACCTACAGCTTATTGTGGGATCCGGACCACGTCGAGAAATGCAGTACTATCACCAGAAATAAATTCCTCTGATTGCTTGTTGGCAGAGCAGGGAATCGAATTTTACCAGACAACTAAAAGGCCAATGCTTTAAAATTCCGAATGGAATGTTTATTTGCAAATGGCAGCTCCCTGATTTTCAATCCACCCAGGAAGTTGCTGGACGATGCGAGGCCGATGTTTCCATTACTAAGGAAGGAAAATGTTTTTAAGAGTAAAAGAAAGCATGTAAAAGAAATCAAATATTTATGTTGAAAAGATTGGGTTGAGAATGCAAAGTTTGTAGAGTTTTTAGTGCTTGCCGTAGTAGTCTTAGTTTTATGTTACTACAGAATAATAAATAAAAAACAAGAAAAAGGATTTATGTTCGTACAAAGTATAACATTTCTTGACGGTACAATATCCTTACCTACGTGGAATTGTTAATGAGTATTTAATTGGGTATTTTATTTCGAATTTTGTGTAACAGAACGCTGTGCTTGGTGAGTTTAAGATAAATTTGGTTGTTGATTTTATAGAGTCGTTCGCTGGCCAGTGACAGACGTCTTGGAATATTGTCATAATACTCTTATGACGCTTTATTTCTCCCTCGTCTTCTGTTTGTATTCAAGTTTTGTCACGTCATCAACAACCTTTTAATTCATTTACCTACATCGTTTGCATCGCCATTTAAAGAGATGAAAAATTGAACCTGAAAAGAAATAAGAAGAAAAAAAAAATAGTCGTACATCTGAGCCTCCTCGTAAATCTGTGCTCGTAAAACGATATGTCCTCGTAATGCGATCCAGCAAAAATGTTTTTCTCCCCGACTCGGATATCATGTCATGATCATAACATATTGATGATTTATACCGTAGTCAGCATTAAATAAGTATCGGAGAGCAGATGGCCTTTGTGATTGTAGAAATATTGGGTGCTCTTAGGAAGTCTTTTGGGAGGGAGGGAAGGAGGGATGCAGCAGTAGTTCAAGACGGCGTCCGAGATATTTGTGCGAGTGTGGCTGTCAGAAGGGTATATGATCCTAGGCTGTACGTAGTAGTAGGCTTTTTGGCCCCTTCCAGCCGTTAGCCTGTTGACGACGATAGCAGCATCATAGCCGTTGTGGCTGCTGTAGCCCCGCTGTTTCGTCAAGAAAAGGGAGATCAATATAGCATTAAGGAGGAAGACGGAAAAGAAGACTGGTTAGGGGGGAGAACGGAGGAAGTGGGTATATTAGGAAAAGGGAAAGACTTGTGGGAAGGGAGCAGAGAAGGAAGGAAAGCCGGTTAAGCCTTGATGTATGTGAAACATTTTGTTAATGTCACTATTGATTCTCTTATTCGGTTCTCCTGAGTCTTTTACGTCGTTTCACACACACACACACACACACTGTTGTGTATCGCGTTTCGGGCTAGTGGTATTGACGAAATGGTACTGAAATGATAGTGTTATATTCTAGACAAATAATTCTGAACAGTCTTTTCAAACACAAAGACACACACATGTATGTGTATATATATATTATTATTATATATATATATGATCTATCTATATATATATATATATTATATATATATATATAATATATATATATTATTTTATTTTATATATATTGTGAGTGTGTCTGTGTTTGTGTCCATTTATAATGTTGATGTCCATTGTGCATTCGTATGCAAAGTCACGCACTGTATACAAATAAACATTTTGTCGCAGATAAGACGTACTATGAAGTGTGAAAGACAGGGATAGACGTACATTTTCTTGTTTCACTTATTTTTCCCTTATATTGTTGAGACTTTCAATCATATCTTTTGTATTTATTTTGTAGTTTTTCTTCGTTATTTGCGGATTCACCAAAAAGTGTTCAGTTAAGTTTGTGCCTTACCTTACAGACCTTACATCTTGTTCGGGTTGCCCCAGGTCCCTCAGTGTGAGGCACCTCTAATGTCTACCAGAGAGTTGCTAGTACATCTTCCGGTATATTTTGCATCTTCCAATCTTGGATGGTCTGGGATGCAGTTTAGATATTTGTCGAGCTTATTCTTAAACACATCTACGCTCACTCCTGATATATTCCTCAGATGAGCTGGCAACGCATTGAATAGACGCTGCATTATCGATGCTGGTGCGTAGTGGATTAATGTCCTGTGTGCTTTCCTTATTTTTCCTGGTATAGTTTTGGGCACTATTAATCTACCTCTGCTTGCTCTTTCTGATATTTTTAGTTCCATGATATTTTCTGCTATTCCTTCTATCTGTTTCCATGCCTGAATTATCATGTAGCGTTCTCTTCTCCTTTCTAGACTATATAATTTTAAGAATTGTAGTCTTTCCCAGTAGTCTAGGTCCTTAACTTCTTCTATTCTAGCTGTAAAGGACCTTTGTACACTCTCTATTTGTGCAATATCCTTTTGATAGTGTGGGTACCATATCATATTGCAATATTCAAGTGGACTACGAACATATGTTTTATAAAGCATAATCATGTGTTCAGCTTTTCTTGTTTTGAAGTGCCGTAACAACATTCCCATTTTTGCTTTACATTTTGCCAACAGAGTTGCTATTTGATCATTGCATAACATGTTCCTATTTCATCATCACACCAAGGTCTTTAACTGCTTCCTTATTTGTGATGGTCTCATTATTAGGTCCCTTATATGCATATAGCTTTCTTTCTCTGTCTCCATATTTATTGATTCAAATTTATCAGAGTTAAATACCAATCCTATTTACCTCTGCCCAATCATATACTTTGTTAAGGTCTCTTTGTAGAGCGTTCCTATCTTCATCACAAGTAATTTCTCTACTTATTCTTGTGTCATCTGCGAAACTACTCACTACCGAATCCTTCACATTATTGTCTATGTCTTCAATCATAATAACAAACAGTATTGCAGCTAACACCGTACCTTGCGGCACACCGGATATTACCTTGACTTCATCCGATTTCTCGTCGTTTGCAATAACTATCTGTTTCTGTTGTGTAAAAATTCTTTTAACCATCTTCCTACTTTATCCACGATATTGTGTTTTCTAATTTTCTTCGCTAATATATTATGGTCTACTTTATCAAAAGCTTTTGCAAAGTCTAAATAAACCACATCTGTTTCATTTCCGCTTTTCATATTTTTGAATATGTTCTCACGGTGGACTAACAGTTGGGTTTGTGTACTTTTTCCGGGTACGAAACCATGTTGTCCTTTATTAAACAAATTATTTTTTATTAAATGTTTCATAATATTTTTCTTCATTACCCTTTCATACACTTTCATAATATGTGATGTTAGACTCACAGGCCTATAATTACTTGCCTCTAGTCTTGATCCACTTTTGAAAGTAGGGGTAATATATGCTAATTTATGCTCATCATAAATCTTGCCTGTATCTACACTTTGTCTTAATAATATTGCAAGTGGCTTTGCGATAGAATGAACTACTTTCTTTAACAAAATAGCAGGAATTCCATCAGGCCCTGCAGCAGCTCCATTTTTAATTTCATTAATAGCCTGCACAATATCAGCTTCATTAATATCTATGTCAGCTAAATATTCACTATTTTCATCCTTACTTCTATATCATTATCTTCATTATCTATTCTAGGGGTGAATTCTCTCTTATATCGTTCTGCCAGTATGTTGCAAATTTCCTTTTTTTCATTCGTTAATCTCCCTTCAATTCTCAGAGGGCCTATTTCTATTCTTCTTTTATTCATCTTCTTCGCATATGAGTATAATAGCTTGGGGTTTTTGCTTGATATTTAATAGGGTTTTTTCTTCCAAGTCCCGTTTTTCATTTTCTTTTGATTGTATAATCTTTTGTTCTGCATTTTCTATCTTACTTTTTAGTTCTATAACTTTCCATGCATTTTTTTCTTTTGCAAGACCTTTTTTCCACTTTCTGATTTTCTGGAACAAGATCCTTCTGTCTCTTGGTATGCATGAATGATGTTTACTTTTCTTCTTCGGTATATATTTTTCCACTATTTTCTCCAATATTTTATATAATATCTCCGTATTTACCCTTATGTCATCACTTACGAAAATGTTATCCCAATCTTTGTTTAATTCTTCATTAATTTCTGACCATTTTATATTTTTACTGTAGAAGTTGTATTTTCCATATCCTTCCCACTTTTTCATTTCTTGCTTATCTCTATTTTCACTTGCTTTGGAATGAACTGTTAATTCTATGACATTATGGTCTGAAATATTCGCATTATAAACTATTATTTCTTTAACATAATTCATCTCGTTCACAAATACTAGGTCTAAAGTATTTTCCTTTCTTGTTGGCAGGTGATTTATTTGTTGAATGTTGTATTCTAGTAGCATATCTAATAGCTTTTCAAATTGCCTCTTATCTTCTGCACTACTATTACTCTCTTTTTTATATGTATAAGTACAACCACAATCTCCTATTCGTTCTTTCATTCTCACGAAAGGAAAGTTGAAGTCACCAGATAGGAGAATAGTCCAGTCCTTGTGATTTCTACATATATCATCCAATTTTCAATTATTAAGTCAAACTCTTTAGTATTAGGAGGTCTATATATTACTATGTTCATCAATTTTTCAGATTCAAATTCTACCGCTATTAGTTCACATTCTGAGTTACTATATTTCTCATATATTTTTCCTTGTTTTTTGTCTTTCCCATATATTGCGGTTCCCCCTTGATTCCTATTTTTTCTATCTGATCTATAAGTTTGGAACCCTTTTATTTGATCATCATTCCCAGTCTCTTGGGAATACCAGGTTTCACTTATATTCATTATATCTATTTTCTTTTCATTTTGGTTAGTTCTTCTAAGTACTCTATTTTTCTTTTTGAGTTACTCGTAACTAAACCCTGCGCATTCATCACTATGATGGTTTGCGTGTTTTCTCCTTCATTTAATACTGGTAGTAATAAGGATTTTCCCATGTCTCTTTCCTGTTCTGGTATGTTGTTCTTTTTTTTCATTTCCAGAAATTCTGACATTAAAAAATCCAACTTTTCCATAATATTTGATCTTCCTTCATCATAATTATTCATTTTGTGTCTGAATCTGCAATTTTCTCCGTTTCTGCAATATCCTCTTGCATAATAAATACAGTTATTATCTCTTGAGTAGAATTTCGGAGCTGATGTTTTGAAATTTTTTGCTGACACCTCTGCATATCTATTGGTTGGTGGTTTGCTTTTCTCTTTTACCTGATATTCTTGATTCTCTCTTTATTTGTTTCTTTCTTATTTTGGATTTTATTACTTGGTTGGTTATTTATTTGATTATGATTCATGGCTACAGGGTGCATATATTTGCATTTTTTGTCGAACTTACATCCTTTTCCTTCTTTTAGGTTTTACATATTTTTGGATGCAGATCTCTGCAATCATCCCCATATCCATCTAAGTATGCACATTTACCATATATTTCATAGTTTTGACATATCTTAGGATGTTTGTAGTAACATCTTTCTCCAAATCTGCAATTCCCTCTTTTCAAAAGGTTGCAGATTTTGTCTTTCTTGTCTATTTTTTCCTCTTCCCGTCATTGTATAGATCTGGGTAGAGCCTCTTCGGGATTTGCTTTTCTGTTGTCATATCGTAATTTATTTCTTCGTAGGTATGCTGCTTTATTGCCTCATATGTAGTATCAATGAGTATCTCTGCATCCATACTTTTATCTTGTTCTTTGTTTTCCTTATTTTTTTCTGTCATTTCATTTTTGTTTACTTCTCTTCCGTTTTCCTCTTCTTCTTTTTCTTCTTCTTCTTCCTCTTCCTCTTCTTCTTCATCCTCAACTATTTGTACATTCAATCTTGATTTAATAACATTGTCTATCCATGATAGACATGTTGAACAAAAAATTCTTGTATCTTTTCTCAAATCTTGTATTACCTCAGCACACTGTGGATGGGTCGGAATGTTGCATGCAGCACATTTTCTGATTAGGTTTTGTGGATTGACTATGCTATACCAAACCTTACACAGTTTGCATGCTTTTGGCATTCTTTTTCCTAATGCATCAATTAGGATATTCACAAGATTCACCTTATTCATTTTCTTAGTCGGAATATGTTGGTTTATGTATATTTTCTTTATGAGTCTCTTGACCACTTGGATTTTATTTGGAACTTCTTCAATTATTTTCAAGATGTTTTCATTAGATTTGTTCCAGTTTGAAGGATTATATCCTTCTAATATATCTATGAATGCTTTTGTATCTTTTTGGTTAGGACTGTTGCTGATTTCATAGATGAGAAATGCCAGTTCCCTTCCTGCTACCTCATCGTATTGCGAATCTGCTAGACACGCCAAATTACGCCACCTCTTCCCGCAGTTGGAACTTACTGCCATCTTGTTCTGATTTATAGTATTACACTTGATAAACTAACTTAGAAGACGCTTTATCCTACTATTTTCACACTAATCTTATCACCGATAGTTCACGAACACTTCTAGATATTTCTCAAATTCTAGTCGTATGTTAAACTTGTGATATCTGTTGATTAATCTGACTTCACGCGGGTACGACTCACCAAGCAAGATGGCTACTTACGGGAGGAGAGTGATTAGAGAAATGGCCAATTTTTGTTGTGAATCACTTCTGACAAATGCCTACAAATAGATCTCGCCATGTCTGTAAGGGCAGCTTGAATTTCCATAGGCCTAAGTCTGCACCAAGGCATGCGTGAGATGCGTTGGTAGTAAAAAGTACGGGGGAGAGTACAGAATAATTTATGCTCTCTCTCTCTCTCTCTCTCTCTCTCTCTCTCTCTCTCTCTCTCTCTCTCTCTCTACCTCCCTCCTGATCACTATTTTTGGACTAAAATGTCCTAGCATACGTATGTAATATATGGTATTCAGAAATAAGTTTAGACAACAAAGGAAATGTATTCTTGTGCATATAGGTCTACACACTTGGCCAAAGTGTAGTATTTTCTTATATAGTCTGAGAAATATATGTTCTTAATAGCCAAATTGAATATTAACTAATCATCTCCCTTGCAGTTTGTGGATGCATGTTCCACTCATGTAAATGCCTTGATTACAGACTGGAAATAAATGAACATATCCTTTTTCTAGTGTTATTCGAATCCGGGAATGGTGGCCTAAACGTTCCATGCTATGAAAGATAGAGATTTTTATTTCTGCTTTTTCGTACAGTGAACGAATCCAGATAGGCTGTGCTCATTGGAGCCGAAATTCATCTATCAACATCGTCGTCACATAACGTTCAACTTTTGTGGCTTTATGCTTCAGTAGCCTTCATTTGTTATTTACTTATCACATTCATCGGAAAAAATGTATTGTCAGCCACTCGTTTGTGAGTACGTTTTTCTACTGTCATTTCGTCTGTCTATCTATCTTTCGGTATGTCGATGCACAGCTTATGATTATATTATAATTATATATTTATGCTAGTTGGAATATCTTTATTTGAGGGGGGGGGGGAGAAAAGGAAGTAAACAGTTGCAGTAATTTTGTTCAAAGAAACTTTACATATTTTTGTGGAAGGTAACAAGTACTTATGGTACTATATACAGCTGTGTCTAATGGCATTTAGAGTAATTTTTACAGATAAAAAATATCAATTGCCATTAAATAAATGTAATTCCTTTTTCTTTCTAACTTGGGTGGGCATCAGACAATTGTTTGTAGTATTTACAGGGCATACACACACATTACATATATATTACATATATTTGTGTGTTTGTGGTCGTGTGTGTGTGCGTGTGTGTATTTACCTATATATGTACATATATACATACAGATATGTTTATTATTTAATGTAAAGGCATTTCGCCCCTGGCGGCAGTGGCTGCACAGAACAACTAGACAACGATCTGTGCGACAATCATAATTTAACCATTAAATTTGGGGATAAGTGGCGTGGTTGGTATGGTGTTTGCTTTCCACCTCGGTGGTCGCGGGTTCGATTCTCGGCCATTCCATAAAGGAGTGGGAGATGTGTATTTCTGGTGATAGAAGTTCACTCTCGACGTGGTTCGGAAGTCACGTAAAGCCGTTGGTCCCGTTGCTGAATAACCACTGGTTCCATGCAACGTAAAAACACCATACAAAACAAAACAAAAAACAAAATTTGGGGATAAACCTCCTTTGCAGGAAACCTTTGCAGGAAACTTCTTCCTTCTTCAGCGTTAGAGGCTTCATGCACCTACATAGGGATGGATCAGCTTTTATAAGCTTCCTGTTCTTCTTCTTCTTCGGTTAGCACATACATTTCGTTGATTTGATTTCAGAAGAAAAATAACATCCACCTTTACTGTGTGTTAAGACCAAATTTTTTAACATTTATTTTTCCTTGTTCTTACAAGACGAGATCCTTTAACATTGATTCATATAGAATATGTTTAATCTTTTAAATAGGTAGGAAATCGCTGTAGAAAGAACTAATCAAACGTGTCTTTTTTACTACTAGAAACTGAAGAAAAATGTCGTATTGAAAGCAGGCTCATTTACACGGTAATGAAATCCCTTCACATCTGTCCTTAGGTAATGTAAAAGGATAATGTAAATGTAAAACCGTTTATAATTCGTACTATGTTTATGCTTAGGATATTCGGAGCAAATGATTGCCAAAATCTTCCTTGCGTAACATTTTGGAATTGAGAAAAACTTTAGGAGTAAGTAAAATCCTTGAATGGATTTAGTTTGGTGTCGTTCTCTACTATCATGTGGAACACTGTTTCATTTCAGGTATTTCTGTTCTGATCCTGCAGTGTTATTTCCTATCCCATGTCGTTATGCTAGTTCAGGGAATTTCCTCTTGCTTGTCATCGTCCTCTTCACCATAAAGAATGTCGCAATATTATGCCTCCCAATTCATTGTTTTATTTTCATTTTCGCCTCTGACACCGGTGTTGGCAGTGTAGTTATCCTTGAAAATTAAAAGAAAACAGCTAATATTCAGCCAACTCTGTGTTCATTAAGGGTGATTCTAATATGAGAGAGAGAGAGAGAGAGAGAGAGAGAGAGAGAGAGAGAGAGAGAGAGAGGAGAGAGAGAGAGTCATAGACTCTGGTGAAATGTCTCTTGGATGGGGAAAGTTGTGGCCTTTGTGATAAGTTTCACTATGATAATAAAGGCAGCAGTCATTTGCATTTAATATGAAAGCTATGCATAATGAGCAAGAAGATGCTATTAGGCTCCCCAAGAGGATTAAGAATTTTCCCCCTTCCGAAGTTCTGCAGTCCTTGTTGAGAGAGAGAGAGAGAGAGAGAGAGAGAGAGAGAGAGAGACTATTTTACTGTAAGGATCCTAGGTAGTTCTGATATTTTGTGCATATCTTTGCCTCAGTGCAGTTGTTATTTCGTTTCTGGTGGAATTTACGTGGGTTGAAGTTCTTAATGGAAGTGTAAACGCTCATTGTCTTGTATGCGGATTACTCTGTTGTTTAAGTAGACGCTTCATAAAGCTACGAAAAAGATTCGGCAGCTCAGCGTTGAACCCATTGCACAAACAGCGTTCACTTATTGCACATAATCACACCCTTTCATGGTATTAAGATCCTCCATTCAAATACCTCTTTTTTTTATTCGTCAGCCTATGTCTTCCTTTCAACACCGTCATGATACTTCCAAATTAAACACTTTCCGCCAACCTATCGTTGTCTTTACTGTCTTGATCAGACCATCTCAGAAAACATATCCATCCTCTCACCCACCGTAATCTTTTTTTTCGTCTACCTATCTCCTACATTCTATCTTTTACAACGTTTCTACAGATCTAACACTCTCTTTTCTTTAGCATTGAACGTCCACCTCATTTCCATAAAAGAATTAGCTCAACAATCCCATCATTTATTCCCTTCTTGGCTTCCAAAGAGACCCCAAGTGTTTTCCAATCCTTTGTGCTCACTCTCATCTTCCTTCTTTGCTTCACGCAATATACTTTGAATCGTCGTCTTCTGTCATTCGTTATATTTACTCCCAAATGCTGACGCATATTAAGCAAATCTTTTCTTTTAGCATTCATATCACGATGCGTTGCTCCATCTTTCTCGTTTCCATTGACCCTTGTTGTCTTAATTTTCCTCACATTTATTCGTAACTGATCCCTTTGCAGACTGCCAAAGTCTTTCACTAATTACTTTCAGTTCCTTTTTACAATTTCTAATCAATACTTTATCGTCTGGAAGAACATGCCATCCACGACTTTCTTTCTCATTCTACAACTTTGCATCTACTATGTCTAATTTTCTTTCTCTGAGATACTTCACTCTTGTATATCAGACAGACATGGTGACTTAACATCCTCACATTATCTTGCCATAAACTCACTCGTAAACTAAACCAGACTTTTTCCTACCAACTTGTTCTAACTCGCTATTCTGTTTTTATTTTTATTTTATTTTTTTCCAACAGCTTATTTTCTGTACCGTACGCCCTGCACTGCCGCCCCGGTATATCTCTATCTCTATTGGTTCTCTCATCAGCTTTGTCTAGATCTATACATCACATTTACAGCTTTTCCTTTACTTCCTTACTTGTCATTTGATGTGTCATAACAAACACCTAATTCAAACACTCTCCTCCTTCTCTGAACCCACCAAGTTCATTCCCTACCAATCCCTCCATCATTTGTCTCACATTCGTGATCAAAATCCTACCATACACTTATCGTGGTATGTTAAATAACGATATGCCATATGATTTATAGAATTACTTCATCAAAGTTCTTCTTGCATGAAGGAAAATAGTATTCCTATCACTCGTTCATTTGGACCCTTTCCCTTATTCAGAAATACCCTACAAACCATTGGCGTCGTCTCGGTCACAGGTCACAGCATCTGGAATGTGTGTATGTTTTTACACAATTATGGCCATTGACCGTTCTCCACTTTCATGGCTAGTTACATGTGTATGCATGCATAATTCCGACTTATAAAACATGAAAATGTCGTTCAAGAGACTTTCTACTTTCAAAATTTTGAAGATTTACGAATACCTATAGAACGAGAAAGAGTTTCTCCTCGTTGTTTTGCATGTTGAACTGGTAACGAAGTTTCCTCCCATTTGCGCCTTTGATGAGACTCTCATGATTTACATAGCTTGGTTGAGAGAACAAGGATGTGTGAGGAGGTAAAATAAAGTTGATTGAATCGAGATCAGTATGGGAAGCCGAGTAGTTTCTCTTTCTGATTGATTGGCGTTAGGGAAAATGAAAGTTATGCCTGAACTGTGCGCTGGCAGTTGGTGTTTATCAAGAATATTGAAAAGATCGAATGCATACATTTGATTAATCAGAATAGTTTCCCGTATGCGGTCAAGAGATTTGTTGTACTTGAATTATGTGTTAATAACTTGGAAGGAATATGCTCAGCTACGTAGAGAGAAAAGGTGAAATACAAACAAAGGAAATAAACGGATGGTAAAAAGTAGAGCATAAAGAAATTATGATTCCTGAAATAAAAGCAACGGAGAAAAACCTATGAAAAAACAACAGGGCTTCAACTTTGGGTAAAGGGAAATCTCTTTGTGAGTATATAGCTCTCTTTGGATTGGAGATGGGGTCTTTGGAAAGTGATGGCATCAAAGGCTGGAAGATTTGTGATTATTAGTCTGAAGAGGATATAAACTTGGAAGGTTGACAGGTTACGTGGCGAATTGGCTCTGCAGGAGAAGGAAGGGTGGATAGAGGACAAAGTTACAGGAAGCGGTAAAAAAAGAAGGGAGAGTCATGCGTAAGTAAGGTTTGCGCTTCTGGGAGGATGACGTGCGAATGGTGAATGGTCAAGGAAAGAGGAAGGACTGAATTTATAGGAATAATGGACACAGGGAAGACGAAGAACCTGCTTGAGAAAAAAGTGAAAACTGATTTCATGACTCTCGCCATGGTTCGGAAGTCACGTAAATCCGTTGGTCCTGTTGCTGAATAACCACTGGTTCCATGCAACGTAAAAACACCATACAAACAAACAAACAAACTGATTTCATTATTTTATCGTTGCAAGTTTGCTATTCTGTCTACGATTACTTATTAAATACCTTAACGACAGAATTTTTTCCGGTAAAAACAAACGTTTAAAAAATATAAAATTTATACGATGAAAATCCTTCATCCAGATAAAATTTATACGATGAAAATCCTTCATCCAGTCACATGGAAGGAGGCCACTGACGGAAGAGTTGGTACCCTGTAATTAAAGTTATTCGCCCTCGAGCATCTAGGCGCCTTTATTAAACTTACAGTCTAACTCCAACTAAGAAAATCTCTTACACGAATTTCCCGAGGCGCTTCAAGTCCATGTTATCCTAATTGCGAAGTAGGAGAGAGAGTATCTTTGGAAAGTTTGTTATGCTTGATATTACCATTTCTTGCTACAGGCAAGGAACTTCCTGAATAATTTCGTCCATTAACAGGTTAGATAGATAGATAGATAGTGCTTTTGGAGAATATATATCTTCATGTTGCAATTTACATTTCAAGTTTTATGCGAAAGTGTGTGCTATATGTACATCGAGTGTGTGTGTGTGTGTATATATAATATATATAATATCTATATATATATATATATATATATATATATATATTTCTGGTATTTGATTAATATACACACTAAGTAATGTACACTGATGTGTAATTTTGTTCAGTTGCACAACTTGTACTTTTTGTTTATCAGCATTGTTATTCTGCGTATATAACGTATTTGATATATATGAGGTAGAAACGTTGAGACAATAATAACTTTTGCTTATTCTATTCTGTTTATAATTGCTATTTGTTTTCGGAATTTGTCAGCGAACTAATCTTTTCTCTGCAAATAGTTGTTCAAGAGTTGTATAAATTGCTCTCTCTCTCTCTCTCTCTCTCTCTCTCTCTCTCTCCTCTCTCTCTCTCTCTCTCTCAGTGGGAGTCGCAGGGTTTAGGGTTTAGTCGATGTATTTGTCTAAGAGGTTCGTCTCCTTTCATCCCCTCTTTCCGAGGGGTTCCTCCTGTCTGTCTCCCCTCGCTTCGAAATGCCTCAAGTTTCTCCCAATTTCTTGCTTTATCTATCCTTCTCCCCTCCACCCTGCTCTCTCGGTTATAAAGCCGGATGTCTCTTCTTTTCTTCTCTTTGATTCAGTTTTGTTTATTTATATTTCTTTTTCTCTTTCCCTTAAGTACTATCTTTTCATTAGGAACTGAAGAGAAAGAAATCTGTGGTCCACTGGTGGGGGTCAATACAAACATACGGGACCTTATTTACTCTTAAATATTATAACTACAAATACACTTTAATGCCGGAGTCCTTATCTTGGGAAGAACTTGCACCCAAAGGGAATTAGAATTGGTAATTATATCCGTTCCGGCTCTGATTCAAACCAAAGCTTTATCTATTCAGTGAGAGAGAGCCAAATAGTTAAGTCGCCTGTTTGCCTGTGTATCACTTCCAAAAGACAGGTCCGATACTGTTTCAGCGTTGCAATTCAATTGTCTAACTGTTTATCAAACTCGAAAGGCGTAGGTTCTAATTCTGCCGGAGTAGATGCACTTATCAATTGTAATTCCCTTTGGATGCAGGTTATTGCTAGGGTAAGTTGAATTCGATATTAAGGGGAGTGTGTGTGTGTGTGTTTTTGTATTTATATAGGTATATGTGTGTGTGTGTGTGTGTGAGAGAGAGAGAGAGAGAGAGAGAGAGAGAGAGAGAGAGAGAGAGAGAGAGAGAGAGAGAGAGAGAGAAGTTTTCTCCACAAACATGTATTAACAGAGTAAAATTTATGGTTACAGTGCTAAAACTCCATAAAGAAACTTGGATGTGTACATATACATATATACACGAGTATTACCTACATTCTCTCTCTCTCTCTCTCTCTCTCTCTCTCTCTCTCTCTCTGTAGACCAGTAACCGTCAGGTATAAAATCACCATAGTATTCTGTGATATTTTTTGGCGCTTTGGTGCACAATGCATGGTGTAAATAACGAAAAGTTTGGATCATTCGAAACGCAATTTGTCGTGGTTTTATTTGTCACGAAATGAATTTTCATTTCCATGACATTAGAGACTCTCGGTAATCGCTTAATTCAGCTCAACATTAAAGACTACTTCCGTTTTTTGTGATTGTTTGTACATATTGCCATAAGTCTTCCTCCGTGTGAAAAGTTACAGTCGAGAATCACAGAAGTTAGCTTTGTTTTTCTTTAGATTTATTGCTCAATGACTGGTATTAATACCAATAAACTACATGACATTGGTAAAGTAATTTGTTACTTATTTTGACAACTGTTTTCTACCACAAACCGTAGAAATTTTTTTTATGCACTGACTGACCTTAGTTATTGTTTGAAGTTATTATATTTGTTATTTTCCCCCTTTTTTAACATTATGCTCACGCTCAAAATTATTCGGCATTGAAAAATATGCGTTGTATTAGGAACCACGAGTACGTTGACTATATTCGTAAGGCTCAAATTTCCGTTGCTTTTATTATGGTGGTGGTCGCCAAATATTTATGGGAATGCATAAGGCAATCAATGGCACGGGTCTTCCTCTGGTGCCAATTTAGGCTTAAAGCATTTAGGGGCGATTTCAATCTTTCCGTACTCTATGGACATTCCCCTCCCCGCGGCCCCCCTGCTCGCCCCCTGGTCATATCCATTCGACTATTCGACTCAACGACTGGCAATTGAGAACGGTGACCTAACTGCTGAACCAGTGACGGGGCAGGATAAAGGAATATTGAGGTATAGAAAGAAACCACACAATTCATAATGGCTAGTTTGATGAATTGATTTACTATATTATTGTTCAAATTCCGAGAGACAGGCTACTACTCATTTTCGTATGCTTCTGTTAATCCAGAATTCAGTTAGCCACGCAGGAAATATTTCATTTAGAAGTATACTGGGTAATGAGAGGCAGTTTCTGGCAATTTGATCATCAAATTCGAAGTCATAGAAAATCATTCACACCAATCGTCTTGCCTCTTAAGTTGCTTTTTCATTGTGAGGTGTTGTATTTAAATAATTCTTGGACTAGTAAACGAATATCGACCTCGAGAGAGACTACTCGACGCAGACTAGAGTCGCTAAGACGATAAAAGCGAAAGATCCTTCTGTACTACAAAATTTTGCTTTTTCCAGTCTCGACTCTTAGGCAGCTTGACAATTTTGAGGCTTTTTAGTCACCGTCTGTTGTGATGACTTTTCAGCCCCAAAAAGAGCTCAAAATGGAGTGTGAGAGATTGATGTCTACATTTGAAGCCGTAGATCACTGGGATCAGTCAGAGAAAAATGTTGGTCGTCAGTACTTGTCATGAGGGTAAATGTTAGCCAAATTTGTAGAATAACTTATGGTAGTTACTTCTTAGTTACTTCTTCTCTCTACGCAGCGGAGTAAAAAAAAGGGGAATTATCTTACTAGGTTACTTTTAATTGTCATATATCCTTAATTATAACAACGTTTCAAGTTTAAGGGAGAATCGAAATAGCATAAATCACCACATTCAACGGATAAAGTAAAGTAATCTGCACATTGGCCTTTTGAATGAGTATCTTGCCTGTTTCATCTATTTTTTTTGTTATTTTCTCTGTTTCCCCTGGTTTTTTCACTTCATTCAGGAATAAATGTTAGGTTTTTACCTGCTCTTTTATAATAAAATAACTATCACTGCAAAGTTATAGATTATATTATTGATTTATTATACAGTAGAAACATTATTATAAGACGAAGTAAATGACGACGAGTATCAGCATTATCAATATTCAACGATATTACTACATCCCCTACCCTATCTACCTAATTCTCAAGAGGTTTAAAGCATGGGAAAAACCATTTTAAACATAATTCATTTTAAATTGTGTACCCTCTATTTCAGCAACTGCAGCTGCATCGGGCAGTATCAAGGTAAGTGAGCGAGAGAACACATTTCCTTATGCTGTTGAATTTGAATTTCTGAATGGCCGTTTGTTCGTGCAGTCCGTTTGAGACGTGGTTCGCCTTCTCCTGATTCTACTTTCGTTCATAGCGCCTCAGTGGCGTGGTTGATATGGTGTTTGCGTTCCACCTCGGTGGTCGCGGGTTCGATTCACGGCCATTCCATTGAGGAGTGAGAGATGTGTATTTCTGGTGATAGAAGTTCACTCTCGACGTGGTTCGGAAGTCACGTAAAGCCGTTGGTCCCGTTGCTGAATAACCACTGGTTCCACTGCCTTCTATCAAAGGCATCATCCTCCACCAAACCTCTTGTTCCTACCACTGCTTATTATGAGTACTTTAATGAGTAAGGCTTATTGGCAAATTGATCATTTTTATATTAATCGTTGAAAAAGATATTTTTCTTGTTCCATTGGTGTTCAAAAAGCATTTGTAAGTTAGAACATTTTTTCTGGGTTCCTAAAGTTCTTTTCGTCTTGAAATGTAAGGTTTCTTTCTCCCCGTCCTTGGGGCAGTTCTCATCAAATCAACTTCCGTGCTGGAGAAATACTGCTTTATTCTTTAATATGAAATTCTTATGACAATACATAGCAGAGTGCAGTATTCATAGACGGTTGTTGAAGGTAAGAATAATCATATATTGACGAAATTGATCCGTACCTAGATTTTCGAATCTTGAGATGTTTTTCCGCTCTTACATGTAAAATCTCTCAGAACATTTGTATGATGAATGTTGTTTTATGCTGTTTTAAATTCTCATAAACCAACAGTGATAAAGCTGATATCTGTAAATAACTTTAGGTGTCCCTGCATTACAAGTGCTGTGCTTCGCCAACCCTGCGAGTATTTTGTATTAATTTCATTACGTTCGTATATTTCTGTGTTTACTCCGATTTGAGCTTCTTGTAGTTTGTATTGTCTAACTTTACGAGATAACCGAAGATTAGAAAAAGAGAGGCAGGTAATGAACATCTCAAAAGGAGCATGGATTTCAGAAACGATCGACAAGGTTTTCATTCAACCAACACTTAAGATGATTAAAGGAAGATTATCAGCGGGGGTGACCTAAATTGGTTTGCCTGTGGATGGACCTCTTGGTATAAATACCACCTTTTCTGTAAACTTTTCTCATTCATCTACCTGAAGAGGGAGACAGCAGTCTCTGAAATATAGTACTTTTCTCTCTATATTTTGGTGTTTTTATGGGCTCCTTTTATTAGATGGAATTCTGTTGTTACAGAACATTTTTACGAGTCATATATATATATATATATATATATATATATATATATATATATATATATATATATATATATATATATATATATATATAATATTATGTATATTAAGCTACAATCGGGACTGCAGTGACATTATCGACTTGGACAAAAGTTGGTAGAGTCAATAATGTAACTGCAGTCCTGTTTTCTCCTCTGTCTGTCCGCTGGTTCGAATCTACGGGAGGACGAAATTGTTATCCCCTTCGGTTAACATATATGTAAATATATTAATTCCGAGGTAGAACGAATTGGATATTAAAGGACATTGGTAGCTTAATGCATGTATGTGTGTATCTCTATATATATATATATATATATATATATATATATATATATTTATTATATAACTTTCTCTCTCTCCCTCTTTCTCCTCCCCAACACTCCTTCTTTTCTCTCCTCTTCTCCGTTTACTCTCTTTCTCACTCTCTCCCCACACACCCATTCACTGTCATAGAATTCAACAACCCAAGGCCGTGTATTCACGATCAAATATACCTATCATTTTTTCTGTCAGTTCATCGAAACTGCCATTAAAACTTATGTGTACAGAACAGTTTGTGGGCGGAGACAGTCCACTCGCCAGAACGGATGAACTGATGGTATTACCCAAAAATCTTTCGGCCGACTGACAGGTAATTGCACGTGTGGACAGGTTAGCGCAAATTTTGTGACAGTAGTTTGCCGCTGTATTTCTTCTGGGAAGCATCTCAGATGCTCTGATGAGAATATGAATAAATTATGTACAGCCGTTGTTCATTTTACTGATACAGACAATTTGGTATAGGCCTAGGCTAATGATGTGTTATTATAATGAAAGTAAACTTCTGATACAGACAATTTGGTATAGGCCTAGGCTAATGATGTGTTATAATGAAAGTAAACTTCTGATACAGATAATTTGGTATAGGCCTAGGCTAATGATGTGTTATTATAATGAAAGTAAACCTCTGATACAGACAATTTGGTATAGGCCTAGGCTAATGGTGTGTTATTACAATGAAAGTAAACTTCAATGTCCAATTCATAAAAACTAAACTCAACCCCTCAATTCTGATTTAAACTCTTTCATTAAAACTGCATGAGAATGGACGTCTTTTTTAAATAAGAAATATTCAGTCTGAACCTTGTAAAGCATTTTTACTTCTTTCCTATTATTAAGTGAATTGCCTTCCACCCCTTCATTCATATTAAGAAAAAAAGTAGCAAAACACTTTCCTACACGGCAAACTTTAACTCATGAGACTTTTTTTTTATTGGTTTTAGGAAAATGTTTAACATAACATAATAAATTGCAACTCATTATCTTTACAACGACGCAAAATTCCTTAACGTAGAATTGTGTATAAATTCATACTGAGGGAAAAGTTTCAATTGTTTTGTCTGTGTTTTTATGTCTGTCACGGTATAGGGGTTTGATTTTGAGTTATAAACCTTTCTGGGCTAACATAGATGCCGTGTGCAAAATTTTGTCTTGGTTTGTCAAGTGGTTTGGATTTCTATAGAAGCCATACATACAGACATATATATATATATATATATATATATATATATATCCTTTGGAGTATTGCTGTCAGGTAGGAGCCTGCCTCGGGAGAGATGTTTTGCCTGCACCTCCTCTCAAGAGCACATCTCTCCCCTGGAATGGCCTTACACTTCCTTCTCCAGTGTGTAACTTTATTCCACTAAACGTTTTGGAAGAGTTATTCCCACATCCGATGGTCTTGTAACATCCCCGATCTTTGGAAGTCAGCTTTCCTCGGATCGTATGATCAAGGGCCATTTTCTGTTCTTCTACTTTCAGGTTTTGGAATTCATTCTCAACTCTTTTTTTACCATAGGTCTGTCACATCGTTCAAGTTTATGCCGATTTCTGTGTTCATGGAATCAGGATATTACATAGCCCCTTTATACACACACACACACACACACTCATACTATATATATATATATATATATATATATATATATATATATATATATATACATATATATACACTATGAAGGCTATGGCTACCAAATTTTCACCATGGACACCCCCTCCAAAGGTTTTAGTTAGAAAAAGAAATTCGAGAACCTTTTGTAAAGGGGTTATAACCCTTCTTTTCATAGCCCCTCATTTTTTACAGCTTTCGGAGTTGACTTCTATGTAGAAGTGTTTATATAGGTTCAAACAGGCTCCACATATATAGGGTCAATAAGGCACCCTCGGTAGTAAAGGGGGGCAAACACCCCCTTTCCCCCTCTGGGAATGGGACCCAATGGTTTCCCACAATATTAGGAGGCAGGAGGCCTACGCCCTTTCGACCTACCGACCAGGCGAGAAGGGGGTCGTATCCTGACCTTGATAGCAGGGGGTGCAGTCCCCCTTTTGGAATTGGGCCCAAAGAGTTAAAGATGGGCCTACTGCATTCATATTTGGTATCATGAGTTAACATATATGAGTGCAAACGCAGTTAACATCAGTATTAAAGTTTAACTATAGGCTGAGTTTTATCAAGGGCCATTTAAGTGGGCCTCGAGATGAAAATCTTTCTCTAGTAAACTTTCACAACATGTATGATGCTGCCGTCGGCCTGCAGTGCCTGACTGAGCCAATCAGCGACGCAGTAGCATTGGCTGGGGAAAGATGTGCATCCAACTCATTTAGAGGTGAATGTGCGTTCGATAATACGTCTGAAGGACGGGTAGAGCTGCTTATGTGTATGTATATATATGTATATATATATATATATATATATATATAGATATATATATATATATATATATATATATATACATATATATATATATGTATGTATGTATGTATGTATGTATATAATGTGTGTGTGAGGGAGTGATAACGATGGAAGCCCAGGTTCAGAGTCGAGCAAGGACTGGCCGATGGGCCCACTCCAATACAAAATACATTGCACCTCTATTGAATTAATTTAGTGAATTAGATTAAATGACTTTGATGAATCGCAGCCACGGTGGAAAAGTGCCTACGGCTAGAAATCTCATCCCAAAAAGTCTCAATGAAAACGGGAAATTAACACCATCTATGGTAAAGGGGGAAAGGCGTGTGCAGAGGAAATATGTGGTTTATTATCTTCATTCTATATCTCTTGTTGGATAAACTTCTTGGGGATAGTGCCATCAGTGCACCTCATGCGATGCACTGTAGACATTACCTACTGTTCTTTGCAATGTTTCATCGGCCCATAGCTGCAACCGTTTTCATTCCTTTTACTAGTACGTCAGTTCTCTCTCTCCCGTCTTACTTTCCACCCTCTCCTAACAAACGATTCATAATACAACTGTGATGTCACTCCCTGTTACATCTTTCAAACCGTTATTCTTTCAATTCCTGTTTCAGTGCTGAATGACCTCATAGGTACCAGTGCTTGCTTGACCTTTGGCCTAAGTTCTCTATTCGGTAAATTTTTAGGAGGAGGTGCCAGACGTATCATGCTTTCTGGTTCTCGGCAAACCATATTTTGGAGGCTGACCAAGTTAAACATTTTTTCAACTTCGTTGACCGCACATGTTTTAACATTTCATAAACTTGCATGCGAGTATACGTACATTAGTCTGTATGAATAAACTTGTGTTCGAATACATATGTATATTCTCTTAGGTATAAAAAAGGCTGACCCTGATGACATGATGTGAAAAAAAAGTGCACAATATTTTATTATTGATGTTTTTGACGCTGCAGTAAGTTTAGTTGCCTTTGATGGGTAACAATTGAGTAAAAAAGTTAGCGAAATAATAAAGGAAAATTTTGTTGATGCAATTTTCTGAAGGGCAACTTGTTCGATAAAGTTTCTAGGAACATAACTCGGGATGTCCTCCTCCTGTGTTGCACGAGGCCTTGTCAACATTTTTACTTCGTACAAGGTCTCTCTCTCTCTCTCTCTCTCTCTCTCTCTCTCTCTCTCTCTCTCTCGCTCTCTCTCATCCTCTTCTCTCTCTCCAGATCGGCACAATCCATCCTCGTCGTGTTCCCGTCTTCGTCATCGTCTCTCTCCTCGATCTCTCTCTCTCTCTCTTTTACAACTGCATGGCAAGTGCATTTGATGTTCACCTTTGAATTATCAGTGAGAAGTTGAACGGGCCAGTAACTTGTTCCTCCCTGGAGACACTTGTTGTTTAAGAAAAAGTTTTATTAATGCCTATACATACATAATGGCACTGGAGTCCTGATTTCTCCGCAGCTCGTTGGGTGTTGGTTCGAACCCACGAGAGGACGAAATTATCAACAACTAAAAAATTCCCCTTCGGTTAACATATATGAAAATATATTAATTCCGATATAGAGCGAATTAGATGTTAAAGGACATATGTAGCTAATATATATATATATATATTTGTAAACTTATATATATGGACATATATGGATGTATGTTTGTACTTGTGTATGGGCGCTTTGTTATATTTATGAGCACATACATTACCACAAACAATATATCAGAATCAAATAGAAGAGGAAAAGTTTTGTTTATACGCTTTTGTAGCGATTGTTTCTTGTTCATTAATTCCAATCTTGCATCCGGGCTTTGTTCCGGTTAGACAAGAAAACACCTGTGGGGCCCAATTCCCCCTCGCCCTATTATTGTGCCTCCTCCCCAGATCCTCCTATTTCACTCCCCCTTTAACCGCCACCCACCCCCCCCCCCCCTTTCCTATTTATAACGGTAGTTACTACAAGGCATTTACCTATGCAATCCCATATGGAGCGAATGTCTCCCCTCAGCCCCGTTTAGCCGCGGTTTGCCTTCCCTGTTCGACCGCCTCCTATGGAGTCTTGCTACTTCCCCAAATGAAAGGTATTCCCAGGTTACGACTTCGATCGTAAAAGTGCGGCCTACACCTGCCTCGGGAAAATTACGTGTGCGTCATTATGCATTGTGTGTGCGCTCGCATGAGTGGGAGTATAGGGAAGTCTGACATTTTGTCGAATTTTTTCTTTTTCTTTTATCTGGTAAGACGTTACCTAGTTACATAATGCATTCAGTAGCCGAGGAAGATTGTATTTAAGTGACCCAGCGAATCCCAGTTTTCTGTTTCACGTGGAAAATTTGATCTTTAGATGGCAGTTCCTTTTTCGGGCATAAACCTTTTTTCAATGAATTTCCTAACGTGGTATTCGAAGGTTGCGCCATTGTTAGTCAGGAAAAATCTCCCTCATTCTCAGCTCTTTTAAAGACAGTTTGTCTCCGCTTAGCATGCGGGTCATTTTGCCTCTGTTAGAAGAATTAAAACAAGGAGATTGTATACATAGAATCCGGCAAAGGTATTGATCTGGTCTCGATTTCCCACCCCCACCCCCCCACCCCCCCTCCCTCCCTCCCCCCTCCCTCCCTCCCTCCCTCCCTAGCCTTGATACTCTTTCCCCAGGCATGTGTTCATCTCTAGCATACCTCACCCCCTTCTTTTACCCCCCTTTCCTCCCTTTCCTCGTCCACCACCTTCCCCACCCCTTATATATTTTTGAACTCTTTATCTACCCTTCCACCTCTTTCTTCTCGTAGCATTGCCGCGAACTTCTCTCTTTCTCATGGAGGATATTCGTCAGTCTTTTGTTTCCGCACTCTTTAAGGAATCGCGTTCGACACTTCATTGTTGGTCGTGCTGGAAACAGACCCTACGGCCCACACCCGTTATTCTCTCCACTTTACTTATATCATTCCAGTATATTAATTAATGACTCAGTTTTAGCAGATGAATGAATTCCTCTATGTTTACTCTAGCAATAAACGTTAAACTAAAGCTAAGTTCTCGTACAAGATTCAGAAAGAAATGTTATAACTGAATGAAAAATGCAGGCAATATACACTGTGTTTAATTCATCCTTACTCTTGGGATACGAATGATTGTGCTCTCTTCTTCTCGGGTTTTTGTCGTATTTTTGCATACAATATTTATAGTTGTGAGTGTGTGTGTGTGTGTGTCTGTGTGTGAACATATATATAGATGTACGTTTATTTTATCCTAATTCTTGAAGTGGATGAGTAACCCATAGCAAGAAAATCGGTACGTAACATAAAACAATAAAGACAAAAATATTTCAAATTGGATACAATGAGTTTTATTTCAAAAATCTTTTTTTAAAAACCTAAAAGAAGAACAAAAAAAGTAATAATTAAAGAAAAAACTTTTAAAATGACTTCAAATCGAATACAATATTTATGTGAATTTTGTCCTCCTTTTGATGACTTATTTTTATTTCAAAAATTATTAAAAAATTTCATAAAAATAAGGCAATGAATATAAAATAGTTTAAATGGCTTATTTATACGATAGACATATGTGTGGAATTTCGTTCCAGGGGAGCTTATGGACTATATTGAGGACACTAATATTATGAAGGGAATCAGGCTGCTGACTGATTTAGCCTTCATAACGGGCACCTGGAATATATTGGAGCTTTCCTCTGAGTGGCCCCCCACGAGATTGCTTTTGTTTGTTTGTTTGTTTGTTTGTATGTATGGTATTTTAACGTTGCATGGAACCAGTGGTTACTCAGCAACGCGACCAACGGCTTTACGTGACTTCCGAACCACGTCGAGAGTGAACTTCTATCACCAGAAACACACATCTCTCACTCCTCAACGGAATGGCCGAGAATCGAACCAGCGACCACCGAGGTGCACCGAGGTGGGAAGCAAACACCATACCAACCACGCCACTGAGGCGCTTAGATTGCTTTTGTGCACTCAAGATGCACGGTATTAGTGTTAATTCAGTCGGTTTGTTGACGTTTTCTATCACATGATTGGCAGCCTAGTTGCTTTGCAAAGATTACTCGCCACCTGTGTCCTCCATATAAGTTTGTCAAGTACCCACTGTTTCCACATGCTGCAACCACTTAAATACTTTACTAACATACATACATAGGTATTGTGTAATGTACATATCGATTTACTGAAGTGCCATGTTTACCTAAAGTGTTCACACGTATCTGTTAGAAATAATATCACATCGTTCAATAACATTCAACTTTTTGATAACGTAAGTATCTTCGTTACCGGGAAATGTTTCCGAATTATATTTTTATTTAGTTGCAATTCATTTGGATAGATTTGTATTAATAGTGGTTATTTCTGTGATATTTATTGCAGCGAGTGATCAGTTCAGTGGACCAGTTTATTTCGATAACTGTTTTAAGTATGAATATGAACATCGTCATAAGTATGATGCTAATGATTACTGTTAGTTTTGTTGTTGCACTGTTGCTGTTGATGGTGTCAGAAATTGATGCATTGAATTATATAGAATAATAATGATAACACCCAATATGACTACGTAAAATGGAACGTATTACATGAATTTTTATTAGGCGATAATAGAATTGTCTGCGCCCGGGCGCGAACCCAGGACACCATACAAATCCAGGACGTCAGTGAAGCTATTTACCCACTCCACCACCGCAAGAGGCTTTAAGTTAATGCCGTCTCTCGCCCTATAAGTTAATGACGTCCTGGATTTGTATGGTGTCCTGGGTTCGCACCCGGCCGCTGACAGTTCTATTATCGCCTAATAAAAATTCCCCTTCGGTTAAGCATATATGAAAATATATTTATTCCGAGGTAGAGTGAATTAGATATTGAAGGACATTTGTAGCTCGATGTATGTATATGAATCACGGTAATGTGATATGACATATATATATATATATATTATATATTTATATATATATATATATAATATATATAGATATAATATATATCTATATATATAATAATATATATATATATAGACAGGCCGTATAAAAACCACATGTGCCTGATATTTTAGCTGGTTTCATGTTTGCAACGCCTGCTGTTTTCAGAACAATTTCGTAGGAAATATGAGAGAAGCTGCAATCATGTTGGAAAAAGCGAAAAATATATATTTTTTCCATTCGTATAGGAAATAATTTGAAAATATTACGTGAAAAAAACTAAATATTTCGTTCAGTAAGTTACAGTTACATGATGATGTTATACTTAGTATAATTGGTATAGTATCTTTGCACCTGTGCATTTTTTAAATTTAGTGTTTCAAACCTCCAGCAGCACTTCACTGATGTGTTTAGGCACCCCTGGCAACATTACATTCACTGTCACTCCCAAATCATTTTTGAATATACTTTACCCCTTCTTTTTGTAAAATTTACTTTCGTATCTTCTATCTTCCACATTCGCAGCGCGTATTAGAACTATTATTTCGTGACCGCATTTCTTCCTTCGTATTTTTTTTATGCTAAGAATAATTTATCTAAATTTGTACTTCATTGTAGTTCAACGTTTTCTGTGTAAAGTGTATGCTCATATTCAACCTGTATGTTTTTTAATATTTTTTATTACGGCCGTTCTTTTTCCCATCTACGATCTAATTCCTCATGCACCAGGTCATTACAGTATAATTGAACAGTCATCTCTTCGTCCTGCTACTTAATGCTGGTATTACTCACTGTTGTGCTCTCATACTTGCAAATAACTCTAAACAAACTGAATGACCCATCCCTGAATATTGTCAGCTCTTCATGAAATCTTTCACATCTGGCGTGTTTTTAAACTTCTTCTCCATCATGTGTTCATCTCCCACTTATCAAATTTTTAGCTACGTCTAAACCCTTCATCTTTCACCGAAACAATAATCTTCTTTGGTTTCTGCTTCAACTAAATGATTTAATGCAACCCCAACAGTCCTCTTGTCACCATTGTTTCCGTCAACTTCCACTTAAACCAAGAATGTTTAAGTCATGAACTTGAACAGATTCTTACTTGAGATTCTTTCCATTCTCATTCACACCAAGCAATTCATACTAACCAATGACCAGTGTTGAATCTTTTGTCTTTCAATGTAAATCATCAAGCGCGGTCACCATTTTTCGCCCTCCAAACTCCTATCCTGCCTTTCATTTCTTTAAACAAACCAACTATCATGATTCTCGGGCATTCCATTGAGGTGTTAGAGATGTGTATTTCTGTTGATAGAAGTTCACTTTCGACGTGGTTCGGAAGTCACGTAAAGCCGTTGGCCCCGTTGCTGAATAACCACTGGTTCCATGCAACGTAAAAACACCATAGAAACAAACAAACCTATTATCATACATTACTTCCCTTTGTATGGCATTTACGCCCATTGGCGATTATCTCACATCATTTACTTCAGTTTGCCCTTTACAGAATTAGATTTAATCACCTAATGACTGATGATAGATCTTGATAGTATATTTGAGAAGGTTTGATGGTTTTACAACGAATTAAACTTCCTAATTGATGATAAACAGGTTACTTTGGTCGTTATGTTTGGGGGACCATCCTTTTTTTTTATGGAAGCTTCAGATGTCTTTCATGTTCCAATTTGTGCTTGGTATGTTGCCAAAAGAATTTTGAACGTCATTATTTCTATTGCTAATCAAAGCCGGCGTTTGCAATTGTGACGACAATTGGTATGTAGAAGTTAATGAGGACAGGACTGTAGTTGAACATTGTCGGGGTTGGTATACAAGTCAAAGTTTTACTTAAACAGACTCGCGCTTATACACGTGATTGTCCCTTTAGAGGCGGATATTTTCCAGGACGAAAAAAGACGACAATCCTTGCCACATTCAATAACAGATACTAAGCGCCTCAGTGGCGTGGTCGGTTTGGTCTTGGCTTGCCACCTCAGTGGCTGCGAGTTCAATTCTCGGGCATTCCATTAAGGGGGGAGAGATGTGTATTTCTGGTGATAGAAGTTCCACTTGCTGCTCTTCGAGTTGGGTTCGGAACAGTCCACGTAAAAGCCGTTCTGGTCCCCTTGCTGAAAAATCACTGGTTCCATGCAACGTAAAAACACTATAGAAACAAACAAAACAGACAACAGCTACTGAGTCAACTTCCAGTGTTCTACTAAAGAAATACCAGAGGCACTGCCTGCAAATTCAGAAATATATTCCCATAAATATAGAAATACATTGCTCTTTTCATGTTCATCTTGTTTGTTAATGCCATTCCGAAGACCTGTCGTAACGCGCGTCCACCGCTCTCGTGCCTCCATCTTTTTGCGTTTCTCTATGAATCTTCTCAGCCCACTACCTTACTATTTTCAGTATACGAACCTATCATTTTCAACGCATCTTTTTCCACATGTTCACCTCACTGACATTTTTAGTTCAAGAATCACTGGATTCATTGCAGCATATTTTTTTTCAACATTTCATTCCAAAGGGTCACATGAACTTCATTCCAAAGGGTCACATGAACTCCCGGTGCGTTCTTACCTCTCGCGAATTTCCAGTCAAGTCATCTATCATTTTATTATTGTGTGTAACAATTACTAAAGATATATCCTCGAGATATCTCCTTTCATTTCTGCTTCATGCAATACTTGCGGTCATGGATCGAATGACATTCTCTCACAACTTAATCCGTTGACTGTTACTTCTCATCTTTACGATCCTGTGCAATGGATGTCATTCACTGTTCAAATGTGCAGTCACTTGCGAAGAGAGATGGAGACCAGTTTACTGGGAATGTACGAACTCTTGTGAAGCTTACGTTATTTTGAGACAGATTTACCGTATAGAACAAGCTGAGTGGCATATTTTAGCCACAAACGTAACATCCAGCTTTGTTTATGGCTATCATTCGGCGCAGTGTAAATGAAAAAAGAAACCAGCTACAGTCGAAGATTGTACATATGCTGTTTGAAAAACGGTTTGACGTTTAGCTTTTCAATGCATTACACATATGCCAATGTGAAATTGAAGAGAGAAATAGCGAGGAAAACAAGCTTCGAGAAGCTTTGCTTATTAGCCAGTAACGAAGTGAAGAAGTGTTGTAGAATAACGGTATTTGGAGAGGGAAATAGATATAATCCGTAGTACATCTGTTCTTTGTTTAGTGGCATAATAATGAAAGAGATAAGTTAGTTTGTATGGAACCAGCGGTTTCTGTCACCAGAAATACACATCTCTAACACCTCAGTGGAATGCCGGAGAATCGAACTCGCGGCCACCGAGGTGGCAGGCCAAGACAATACCGATCACACCACTAAGGCAAACAAATAAAAAAGAGATAAGCAACGGTTATAAAAAGAAAGAATTGTTCTGATACAACACCCCGACAGTTTCAACTTTCAAGAGAGAAATCACATAAAAGTCAGGGTGGATATATATATATATATATATATATATATATATATATATATATATATATATATATATATATAATATTATATATATATATGTTCCATAAAAGCTGAGTGGCATTTGATTGGAAATGGCCGTAGTATATGTGAAGTAGTGAACCTCCACCACGGAACACGGCCATATCCAATTTGTGATGAGCAATATAACAATGCTTTGTTATCCTTTTCATTTAGTATTTTGGATTTTAATTGAATCGATGCTGTTGTCTGCTCTAGGTACATCTCTTATTAGGAAGCATGATGCCGTCATGGGGTTGTTTTGTTTCGTTAGTGCAGTGTAATGGGTATTCTATTCTGTTTTTGTGGAGCGGTGAACAGGATTTAATCCTGTTTTAAACGTATTTTATGATGTTGACATTTCAGGGCCCTTGCTTCCATTCTCAAACGTAGTACTTTTTAAATTCAAGGGGCGCCATTGAAGGCATTTCGGCGGTGATAGATAACTTACAGTCAGTTCATAAGCCAGTCACTGCATTTCTTTACTGTGCTAGATCTTGAGCAAATCACTAAAACAGTGTCATGTTTAAGTGAGTAAGGCGTTCCTGTAATGTAACGGGTTAACATTGTATGGAGATTGTGTATATATAGATATATATATATATATATATATATATATATATATATATATATATATATATATATCTATATATATATATATGTGTGTGTGGTGTGGGTGTGTATGTGTGTGTGTGTGTTTGATAATCTCTTATTATATCTCATGGAATTTATATATTCCTGGAATTTTTTAAGGATGAGCAAGGCGTTAAACTCTGGCCTTTATCAAAAGAGAAGTAATGAGGAAAGTATTGTATCATTCCGAGTGTGATGTCTCCCTTTAAAGGTGAAAGTTTTTTGTGATTATGGCATCTTTATGAACTGCGTTGAAATTGGATTCCGCCTTTAATGGTCCCTTTCTTATATTTTCTGCAGCCGAAGTATCAAGGCACGGCTCTCTCTAAAGATCATAAGTGTTTTACAGTTAGTTATATGTTTGTTTAAATTCTATTTAAACATCCGTGGATGCTTCTTCTTATTTTGATTATTTTTCTAAAAACAATTTATTTTTATATACAAATCTCTTTAAATTAAATTGAAGTATAACCATACCCTTGAAGGTTATCCATGTTTCAGAGAACTATACCGTTTCAGTGTTTTGCTGTTGACATTCTTCGCCTTGTGACTCTTGGTTTCCGGTCATTACTTATTGATAGCTATTCCTTTCTTTGTTTATCAACCTTCCTTGTTCGGGGAGGAAGATTGAAGTAATGCTGTCCCTTGCTGTTTAGTTAGCTGACAATTGAATGGAACTTTATTTAAGTTTGTGTGGGTTGGACTTTCTTCGACGGTGAGATCATTTTGGGTGATAATAATTATATGGCAAATGATAATCATCAATATTCGTGATGATTTTTGGCGCTTTCGTAGTTTTGGTGTGAGATGAGAAATGCTGATGATTTTAGGGTTGTTATGAAAAATAATTGGATCATACAGGTGCATTGTAATGCTTGTAGATACAGTCTTTGAAAGCGACTTCATAAAAAAAATTATTGGTAACTAGTCGGGGAACTGTTAGCGATATTCTGCTAATGAACGTAAATGGCGTAAGTTCTTGCTGAATTCCTTCAGGTCCTGAATGGGAGAACATATCTGTATCTACGAGAGTCCAAGCAGTTTTGAATACTATTCCAACACCTTGGTCGCAGATCCGTAAGAAGCCATAGATCAATAGAGGACGGAAATGCCATTGATTTGATGAATAAGTTACAGAGATTGATTACGAGTGACGTGTTCTTCACGAACTTAGTGACTGGTGGGGAAATTGTGTGTGAGTGCGTTTGTCTAAATGTCTTTGTTTGGTAAAACGAGTGAGTTTCGATTTTTTTTCTTTTACGTGGGTAGGAGAAAATACGCCAGTTACAAATAAATAGAACGTAAGTTAAGTATATCTTAGTTTTACCAGACCACTGATCTGATCAACAGCTCTCCTGGGGCTGGTCTGAAGGATTAGATATTTTTACGTGGCTAGGAACCAATTGGTTCCTTAGCAACGGGACCTACAGCTTATTGTGAAATCCGAAGCTCATCGAGTAATGAATTACTATCACCAGAAATAAATTCCTGTTTCCGCTTTGGCAGAGCGGGGAATCGAACCGTCACGTTCAACAAGGAACTATAGAACGTCAGTAGTCTACAGAATAGAATATCTAAGACCATAGTTGTGAATCTAACATATAAATACAGAACGATGTACGAGAAACCGACAGGAGAACAGGTTATCGGAGCAATGAACGGTAGCTCGAAGGGACGGAGACAACAAAATATTTCAACAAGCAAAGTTTTGATGAAAGGGTTGTAAGTAAATGAACACTGCAGCGCTGAAAACAAACTAGGAAAGGCAAGTGTTTGACAAGGACATTTTCATTAAGATGAGAGGTGAGAGAGAGAGAGAGAGAGAGTGAGCGCGCCATGCAGGAAAGTGGAATGACTGTTAACATGCTGGATTTCTGGAATGCACGCAATGTGAATAATTACGTTTATTATTATCTCTTTATATTCTTATCTTAAGTAGAATCGCCATTTCATAGCATAAATATCGTAAATTATTCATATTAACGAAATAGTAGAAAAGGCGGTTTATAAAAACAGACTTAAATTATTAAATTTAATACACCATTTTAGTATGTATTTAGGGAAACATGAGTAAAATGTATTTATTGCCTGTGTGTGTTTTAGTATGAAAGCCTTTGCCTCGGTGCAGTCTTCATCTAATTTTAAATTATTCTTGATCATACTAAATGACCTATTTGTTCCCGGTTCTTGGCCTTTGGCCTAGACCTGGCATTTTATCTAATCCTTCTGGCCAGCCCTGTGAGAGCTGAAAGTCAGCTCAGTGGTCTGGTTAAACTATTTTTATGATAATAATAATATAACAGCAGGGCCAAAGAACCTTTACAATACCTGGACAAGAGAAAATGAATAAAAGTTTAACAAAGAGAGGAGAAAGGGTAGTTTAATTTCAGAACGGAGAACTCTTAGGAGAAAGGGGGAAGAAAGGCACTTGTGTGTGTCAAAGAAATGAAGAAATTGCAGTATTTTATATATACACTTATATTATATATTAATAGAATTAATTATGTAAATCCCAAGAAGGTGCAGTATAGGGAGACAGGAAAAGGACCAAGCGAAGAGTATTTAATTGAAAAGTACTCCGTTTTCTGTTCTCCCCTGACTTGAGATCCGCGGGTATCATTCATAGACCACTTTCGGATACTAGGTCAGACAGTGACCTTCAAAAGGCGGACAGTAAATTATGAAAAACGATCATGCGCACCTACATGGCACCCTCCCCAAAATCACCTTTGCACCTTGACAGACTCGCCAGTCTCCTTCCTACATGCAGACAGTAAACGATCGGGTTGCATTGTGGCTCGATGCTTTCGTGTATGCACTGGTGCCTTTCGTGTGGGTGGTCCGGGTAATGACTGTCTGGGTTGTCATTGATTTTATAACCTGGGCTCTCGTGCCGATGTGCCTCAGGTAGTGTGAGGCGGATTGGCGTCGTGCTGGTTGGTGGTGGGGCTGGAGTTCTGTTTCTTGACTTCATGTTGTTGCTCATTCATTCATTCATGAAGCTTTGACTTCTCTCGTGATCTTTTTGTTTCCCATCCACAACTTTCTCTCACTCTCTGATCTTTTCTTTCTCTTCCTTTGTCATCATTTATACAACAAACAGTCAGATATGATGTTAATTTATTACCGGTATTGATTAATTCCCTCCCCTTCCCTTATAATATCGCTACTGGTGAATAATGTGTTAATATTGTTTCTTTCTGTGTCAGAGCAAGAAATCCTCTGCCCTGCTTGAAAGCCCTGTCCCAGTTTTTATTCCTGGAGTTGTGAAAAAGACACAAGTTAACCTTTTAGCCCACAACAGTAGAAGAATGCAAGCCTACGTAGCTTTGTTCTGGAAGAAAGCACTAAGATTACAAGCCCCCTTTCTGTCCCAGAATAGTAGGAAGAATGAAATTCCAGTTTTGCCTTGGAAGAGAATACCGTGATTACAAGGCCATTTTTCATCTCGGAATAGTAGCAAGTCCAGGTTTGTCCTGGAGAAATGTACTTAGAATGCAAGCCTAAGTTTTATTTAATAAAAGTAGTTACACTGGTTGTTATGAAATTCAAAACGTATACTATCACAGTTTTTATAACCGATCAATTTTTATAATCGAAGATGTTGAGTATACAGATTCGGTTATTTACCTTATTTACCTTATTTACTAATGTGTAATAAAGAAAATAGAGATGTAAATCACCCTCGGAATATTAGTGAGCAGAATGTTAATCCAGGTTTGCTGATCAGTTGAAATGACCAGGTCAAAGGTAAATGTAGTATAGACCATTGGTTGTTATATGCATCGCAGCTGTTACTTGAAGTTTAGAAGAGCAGGGAAAGTGACTGTAATATATTGAGTTACTGAAATAACTGTATCACGAAATCGAACGCCACAGGATTTACAGAATTTGTGGAAAGGGCGTCAGGGAAGGATTGATAGGAAACTGAATTTGACTTAGACATTTGGGTAAAAAGGAACTGAGCAGCAAGTATAAAAGTTTAAAGAAACAATGTTTACATCTTGGAAGTACACTAAGCAGCCGTTTGCTTATGGCAGGGATTATCTGCAGAGACTTTGAAATTAACTATATGTATAATACGCGTGCGTCAGAAACCCTTCAACAGAGAAAATTAAAATTTATGTAAAAGGCCAGAATACAGAAGCTGTTTTAGAGTAAATTGGCTCTGACATGTCCTGGTAGCATTAAGTTAATGAATATTGTATAGAGCAAGTACGTTCTAGTCACTGTTATAGATGCATTGGAGTCTGATGATACATTAGCTGACCATTTTATATTTATGCACGTACATAAATATATAGTGCATTTCATTATTAGCTTTATTACAGTCATGGGGCATTTGTGTGCTGGTAAAAATGAAGATGAATGATTATAAAAAGTGAATTTTTGCTGTGTGTGTACCTCGAATACTAGTTTCGAAAATGTATATTTCGTTATTAGGTTTTTATGTGCGTGAAAAGCCATGCCCATACATATAGTTATGTATGTATGCATGTGTGTCGCCTTTATTCATGATACTTTTTCATTCATATTAAAAAAAAATAAAATCTGTTCATTTATTATAATAAAATCTACTGAGAATGTGTTGTTTAAGCATATAAAAAATGTGTTTTATATATATATATATGTATATATATATATATATATATATATAATATAATATATATAGAATATATATATATATATATATATATACATCAGAGAATTATATATATATATATATATTTGTTTGTACATATATATATTATATATATATATATATATATATATAATTCTCTGATGTAACTGAATTTTGTTTATTGTAAATTCTCTCTCTCTCTCTCTCTCTCTCTCTCTCTCTATCTCTCTCTCTCTCTCTCTCTCTCTCTCGTATAGTTTGAAGTTTTCCTTTGATTCTATCGAATCCAATACTGGTTGATGCAGCAATTTTGTTGGAAACGAAGTGATGTTCTAAAGACCATCTTTTCGAATGGCGTACATGCTTGGTCTTGGTCTTCTCTAGGGTATTTCAAGAATGCGCTGAACCTCGATAACCTGGAGTGATTGTTCTCTCTCTTTGATGTCATTTTATGTTTTTTGTCTTGTGCGATGCATAAAGGGATCGGAGGCTCTTAATTCCCTTTCACCCTTTTTAGTTTTAACTTGTGACGAGGAGAGAACAATGGAGATTCCTGCGAATCAGATAACGTTCGAATGTGCTTGGTGATGTGAATGTAGCTGTTTACCAAGAATTGGAGTCGGAAGTATGACAAATAGTAAAGAGACAGCATATTGCAGCTATTAATCGACTAGCAATGGGACGCGGTAGTCGTCTATCAGGGCCTTTATTACGAAAAATTCGTGCCCGCTCCATCGAAAAGGGAAAAGATTTATGTTATTAGTCTTTTATATATATATATATTATATATATATATATATATTATATACTATATATTATATATATATATATATGAGCCCATAAAAATTCAAAATGTAGAAAGTAGACGCTCTATTTCAGAGACCAACTCTCTCTCTCGACAGATGAAGAATGGGAAGAGTTACAGAATAAGCGGTATTTATACCAAGAGGTCATTAAGTTTCCATGGTTTTAAAATATACCCAAAGACTCTCTCTCTCTCTCTCTCTCTCTCTCTCTCTCTCTCTCTCTCTCTCTCTCTCTCTCTCTCTGTATTTATTGGGCAAAGTACTCAGAGAATTTGTGAGGCCTAACACCATCATCCTTCTCCCTAATGCTTTCATAAAAGGTGGCTTACTCCCTCCACTTTCCCTTTCTAAACTCTCAGTTTTGGCCTTTTGAAGTTAGCGATTTCATTAACCTTGCAAAACGTAAAATAAAAAATATAAAAAAGTACACAGTACTGAATTTTGTTATTTACTTCATCCGAGCGTACGTCTTCATTAAGATCATAATCTCCTGATGGAAATCTCGTTTGAGACTTTTGAGTCTGGGAAAAAAATAATATGACAGACAATTTCATCATCTTTGTTTCCCTTTCGTAAGGGTTCTTTTTGCTTAGCGTCGCATATTGGAAGGCCAAGTAAGCAATAAAACTATCCCTCCCTCCCTCTTGTTGAAGGTGATATAACCCGTATGTTGTACGTCACTAAGGGTCAGTTTTGGATGCTGGCATGGGCGCCCTGTAATTTTCCCTACGCCTCGTAATGGACCTGTCATCAACATTATGGAGTATGGCTAGGAGTTTGTACGTGCGTGCCACCGGTAACTTCTGTAGGAGTAGAGGGAAAATCGCCTACTCTCATCTATCCCAAAGTAGGGAAAAAATCACTAGTTAAAGTATCTGAACAAGCCTGATTTGAATGTAGCTCTCATGTAGTACTTGGTCATTTTTAAGTAAATTCCTCGTAATTTACATTATGACATATTTAATTTTTCAGCAGTACGTTCTCTGAAATTTTCTGAATTTTATCATGCTAGATATGAAGACAAAATTCTGACCAGAGATTTAACTTAAAAAAAAAATTATATAAGTAAAACGTTTGGACGGGAAATCCCTTATTCTTTGATTTCATGTTTTTTTTTTAGTCTTCATCTACTAATTCATTAGACTGTTTCCCTGAGATTAAGAATTCGAGCAACTTCATCAGTGTTTGTGGAGTTTGAAGTAGATGCTGTTGTATACTATGATCGTGTTTTTTTCAGAAAAGATATTAAAATTTTTATAATAAGTTGATTAGACTGATTAATTTTACTTCAATCACACACACACACACACACACACACACACACACACACACACACACAATTGGTTAGATAAGTAAACAAGTCGATAGATAGATAGATAGATAGATCACTTGTCCATTAATATGATGTTAATGATGAGATCTTGTCAAATAGCTATCTATGTAATTGCCAGTCAATCTTGCTATTCAGATGTTTGGCTCCCGAGCCCTCTAATTACTCAGTCGTAGTCCCAGTTCTCAAAGGGTTTGTAGAGCTCCCTTCCAGTGTAGATGTTCGTCATCTTATCTCCATTTACGGGTTCATCGTTACTGACTTTTGTGAATAGACCTATTATTCCAGGTCCTCGATTTTGAATTTGTTATTTATTTTTTTTAAATTTTGTTTGTTTGTTTGTTTGTCATTCTATTTTTCTGACTAACAAACCTTCCAAGATATTGAAATTTTCAATACATTAGAGCCATCATGATGGATGAAAATTTCGATTTACCAAGTATGTTATTGCAAACAAAATGTTTTACTGTCTTCCGGTCAGTATTCCCTTGTTGAATTTTGGTACGCTTGGATCAGAGGCATTTATTTAATTATTATTATTATTATTATTATTATTATTATTATTATTATTATTGTGACGCAAATGTATACAAGACAATTCTGCTAAAGTCAGGGTAGGTGTCATGTTTGTTGTTGTTGTTGTTGCTCTTGCACATATTTGCATTTGTCTTTTTTAGGGCTGTTTCGAGACTGTGCTCCACTTTTCTGATGTTGGGTTTATCCTCCCTCTCTCTCTCTCTTCTCTCTCTCTCTCTCTCTCTCTCTCACACACACACACACACACAGGTGGACTGGTAGTGCAGTCAGTGTACCTCACGCGATATCCTGTAGGCATTAGTTGAGGTTCATTGCAGCGGGCCTTCAGTCCCTAGCTGCAGCCCCTTTCTTTCTTTTACTGTACCTCCATTCATATTCCCTTTCTTTCATCTTGCTATCCAACCTCTCTTAACATTTGTTTCAAACCCTTTTACTCCCAATTTCCGTTTTAGGCTGAAAAACCTCATTGGTTCCAGCTCTTGGTCTTTGGCCTAAATTTTATATATATATTATATATATATATATATATATATATATATATATATATATATATATATATATATATATATATATATGTATATTGTTACATACATATTCACCAAGCGTTGCATTTTCTTTCTTCATGGAATATTCTTAAGATATTTGTCAGATTTCATCTATGTTTGATTTTTATGCTTTTTTTCACGCGCTTTTTGTTTATCCATTGGTCATTTGTTCCTCTTTTTCGTTAGTTCTCTCTGTATATCACTGCTCAAGTTATCTGTGATTCTTGATCAGTATTTCTGATCATGTTTTGTTTTGTGAATATTTTAACATTTTATTCATAGCATTTTTACAGTGCGGGGTAGAAGGAAGAAGAGGAAGACCAAGAAAGAGATGGCGTGATTGTGTAGGGGAAGATATGGTATTGAAAGGTATAAATGAGAACGAGGCACAGGACAGAAATCGATGGAGACGACTCATTCACAATGGCGACCCCATATAAAAATGGGTTTAAGCTAGGAAGGAGGAGATAGCATTTTTACAGTTACTGGAACGTAATTAATCATTAGTGAGCGTTTGCTCTGTTTTGCTTAGCAAATGTGTATTTTAAACGTGATCAATAAGAACGCACGGTTCACTTGTGAAGCTCTCTCTCTCTCTCTCTCTCTCTCTCTCTCTCTCTCTCTCTCGAAGTTCTTTGAAGCCTGCCTTCGGCTCCTAGCTGCAACCCCTTTCGTTTCTTTTACTGTACTTCCTATCCCTTTCAAACTTCACTCTGCCAATTTCCGTTTGAACGTTGAATGACCTTATAGGTACCAGCGCTTGACCTTTGGCCTAAATTCTTTATTCAATTCGATCTCGAATTTTTTTTTAGTTTATGCAGTGTTTTGTAATCTGTACGATGTTCTTTTGTTGTTATCCATTTATTTATGATGTGATGACTTAATGTGAAAGCAATTCGTTCTAGTTTCGGATGATGAGGACCATTTTGTAGAAATTATGAATGAATGAGGGTAGTGATGAAGAATGACTAAAGGCGTAGAACCAATCACGTATTTTAGGCCTTAATTAAGTTTATGACATGTTTGTCGGGCTTTAATGGAAACTCGAGGGTTAAAATTAGAACCATGCCCATATGTTTAGTGTTGTTAAAGAAAGAAAGTAAATTTTGTGGTTTACAGTAGTCGTTCAGTGTACGCAAAGGACGGTCGTCGAACCAAGCGTGCCTTTTTTTTTTTTTTTTTTTTTTTTTTACCCCAAGCAAGTCTGGTAAATTAATGAGCGTAGAGGTAAGTAAACCTAACAGGTCTCAAGGAAGCTATGTAACGAAACCTGGGATAGAACTAGGAGTGTGCTATACGGCTTAGGCAAATAATGACATAACTTTAGCAATGAGATTAATTTTGAAAGAATGAAGATAGAACTAGGTTATAGTTTCTAGGGCTCAGTAAATATGTTGAAAGAATAAAGACAATACCTAAATAGGTGAACTAGGCCATAGTTTTGGAAGATGGCCTTAGAGCTTAACTATGGTCATGTCAAGTTCCTCATTGGACGAGTGGATTTCGTACCCGCCTACCAATTTGGTTGCCCGAGTTCGCTCCCCGCTGCTGCCAATGCGGAACTAGAGGAATTTATTTCTGGCGATTAGAAATTCATTTTTCGATATATGGTTCGAATCCCACAATAAGCTGTAGGGCTCCTTCAGGCCAGCCTCAGGAGAGTTGTTAATCAGCTCAGCGGTCTAGTTAAACTAAGATATACTTAATTAAGGTCATGTGTTGCTTGAAGCTTTGTTATTTATTTGCATGTATCTGAAACTTCCACTTTCTCATACTATTTTGATTAACAGGGAATTAGAGGTTACTGTGCCTTATGTTGGCAAACTTCAAGAGTTAAAGTACTTTCTCTTGTTACATTGCATGTAAAGAGAACTAATCTTCATTATTTTTCATTATCTATCATATTGGAAAAATAATTTTCTTCATAAAAGTATTTAAACTTTGTATATATTTTGAGGTGAGATATTTTTAGCGTTATATTTATAGAAAATGTTTGTGTGTACTTAATCTTCCACACAATAGTAGGTTCACATCAACCGTGCATTTGATGTCTAGGCCAGTCCCTTACGACGCTCCTGATTGGCTGTTGATAAGCCAGTGACAGGGCTGGAAACTCCGTCTCTCTCGAGAGTTCACATGGGTAGTATCTATGTTCCACCTCTCCTGAGAGATACGTCTTTCAAAAGTAGCCCTCAGGAGAGGTTGAACATACATCCTGAGAGTTTCCAGCCCTGTGACTGGCTTATCAACAGCCAATCAGGAACGTCGTAAGGGATGTGAATCTACTATAGTGCACCGATTAGATATCTTTCCGTCTCAGTCACTTACTATGTTATATACTTGTATAAGAAGTATTGAATTTATTTAATATTTTTATTGAGTAATTCAGCGTTATTTTCATTAGGAAATACAATATATAGGTTCCGCCCGTGCCATTTCTACCTCTTTTTTTAGTCGTGAACGTTATTGCTTCTTCTCCCACAACCGCCACCCTTCACTTCAGTTCTCGGAGAGAAGATTTCCTAACACAAACAGAAAGGAAACCTCCTCCATCAACAGTTTCCTCGAATTTTGCAGCATAACATCGCTATTGTCAATTTACTCGAGGAGTATCATGGTTTGAAAGGAGAGAGAGAGAGAGAGAGAGAGAGAGAGAGAAGAGAGAGAGAGAGAGAGAGAGGGGGGGGGGGGGGGGAAGCGACGGGGAGGTCAGACGGAGGAGAGCTGAACCAGGAAAACTGGTATTAAACCTGATGGGATTCAGCTAGGAAAGAAAAATGGATGAATTGAAAGCTGAATGTCGAAAGGGGGGGGGAAGGGGTAAATAATTGAGGATATGGATTTGGACGGGAATGAAGTTTGGCAGAACGAGGTGGTTGAAAGATTGAGAAAGCGGCACACAGAAAGAAGTTTGGAAAGGTGTAGATGTAGAGGTGAAAGGTTTAAATAAGAAGTGGATGTTCAAAGGGAGTCATTTTAGAGCGAGGATAGATCCTGAAACAAGTAGCTGAAAAGTTTTTTTTGTGTGGGGGGTGTATGGAGAAGAGGTTACAACGGGGTGAGGTAGATTTGGAAAATAGAGATATTGAAAGTGGTGATTGGAAAATGAGGCGTTGCTGAAAGCGAGATTTGAACAGCGGTGTGGTTATGTAAAAAAAGGTGGGATAACCAGATTCGTGCTCTCTGTGCTCTAAGGGTGACGCTGTTGCTCTGCTGTTGGCGTATTACGTATATGCTGGATGTTGCACCGTTTTCCTAATGGACACAGTAATGTTCCGGTTGTCCATTTATGCTTTGGGAAGGGTGCCGGAAATGGATGTGATTTTTATTGTTATATTCTGTGTTAGCAGGAACGCGTATTCCGCTTATTTTTGTATTTTTCCTTTTTATCACTGGTTTTATTCCAGATGGAACGAGTTTCTTTAATGGTGTGAGTAGTTTGTTGTTTATTTTCGTGCTCTTTACACGATACGGGGCTATGATTTTTCCGGAAAACAAGTAATTGAAAATGAACGCAGTGCAGAATTAGATATAACAGTAGATGGAAATGTTGAGCTGTAAACTGGCCTGGAGGAACATCAAAATCTTTGCATAGACCAGTAGTTTCCAACCTGTGGGGCCCCCCCCCCCCCTGGGGGTGCTCGAAGGGCTGCCAGGGAGAG